>NW_005841958.1:1097303-1162659 GCF_000455745.1 Alligator sinensis | reverse complement strand
TGAGGCAGGGGGGACTCCAGTCCCCCTGCCCAGCGCAGGCTGAGTAAACCCCAGCCCCAGCTCCCTCCCTTCTCCCCTCTCTCACTGTGCAAACAGCATGGGGGGCCAAGTTAACAAAGTTGCTGTGCTTCTGAGCACTGTCATTTGAACTCTCATGTAATGAGGGTTAATTTGTCACATGATTGGGCACTTTTGAAGCACTCTGCAGCCATGCACTTTGTCAGTAGGGGTGTGTGAAATGGGCCCTATACGAATCGGATTCAGATTCAGCCCGAATCAGGGACAGTGATTCGATTAATTGATTCGGATCACTGTCCCTGATTCGATTCAGCCAAATCCGAATCTGAAGAATCAGTGCTGATTCAGAGAACCAGTGATTTGGACATAGATACAGCTTTAAATGCTTTTTCTACATACCTCAAGGTACCAGGCACGACTCATGAATGCTGCACTGCTGGGGCGGATGGAGCATCCCACAGGAGCGGGGGGGGGGGGGGCTCCCCCCACATGCTTGGGAGTGAACCTGGAAGTGACCCAGAAGCACTTCCGATCCACTTCTGGGTCCACTGGGGAGCACACTGTCCCCCCCCTCCCCCCGGTGTCCCCCTGGCTCAGCGATCAGTCCTGAGGGGACCCCAGGTGCCACCCCAGACCCAGGAGGCACCAGTCTTTGGGCTGGGGCAGCGTGGGGGAACCCCTCTGCGTGCTGCCCGGCAGACCCGGAAGTGGACCGGAAGTGCTTCTGGTCCACTTCTGGGTCTGCTGCTGAGTGCACTGGGGAGCCCTCCATGCTTCTGTGAGGCACTCCATGCGCCCCAGCATCACAGCATTCATGAGCCGCCTCGTACCTAGAGGCATGTAGAAAAAACATTTAAAGCTGTGTCTATGTCCAAATCGCCGAATCTTTCTGAGGTCCTCTAATTTGATTCGCATTCAGAGATTTGGCCACCGAATTAGGCCGAGTCTCCACCAAATCAAATCGGGGACCAAAGCTTCACACAGCCCTATATGTCAGGGCACAGTTGTAGAGCGCTTTCAAGGAATTGATGGTAACTTCTGTCTAGGCCCCTAGTTCTATCCGAGTACTCTTTGGGGCCTTTAGTAGCCCACCCAGTCTGTCAGAGCAGAGGTTTTAGGACTCTGACTCCTGGGACTTTAGTGGCAGAGTTCAAAAGATAAAGCGATGGGTTTTAATAACTGCTGGCAACTCTGTGTGAGGAACAGTAGGTAGCAATCTATGCTGATCCCCCATGTCCAGGCTCCTCCTCTCATTGGGAACTCTGTTTTTATACACAGTGATATAGAAAAATAATTGTTATTTACTAAAAATAAAACCGTTAATGAAAGATTGATAGTTATTGTCTTAGAATTGACATCTTGAAGTGGTGCCTAGGAGCAATAATAGGCCTCGGATTATGCCCTTCCTACCAATCCGTAATCTTTCGCAATGAGAACAGTCCAGTCCAGCCCAGTCCAAGAAAGCTGAGGGGGGAATAGTATCAGGAAAGGGAAGAAAGACCAAAATCTATAAAAGTGTGAGCTCTCCTGTAGCCCGTGGAAGTAACTTACTTTTCCTTTTCTTTAAAAAAGAAATATGATCCATGCTCTTAACAGTGATCCATGTATGCAATTCCCAAGGCACTGCCACTTTAAGTGTATGTCTCATATAAGTACTGTAATTTGAAGTGTAGACAAGGGGTGTTGAATTTTTATTTCTGCAACCACCCCTTGTGTTCCAGATGAGTTGGACCCAAAGTTAGATTGTTATTCAAATCCACTAGAGAAATTCAAAGGTAGAAACTTTGCAAACAGGTTGCTTTGTTTTCCATGTAGTGACGGGCTGTTTGGGTTTAAATGCCATGAGAACTGCTCAGTCCAGCACCCTCATATCTGAACTTGAAAATATTGGTCTCATATAATCCTCAAACCTCCAGACTTCAGTAAGTCAGATCTTGGTTGAAACATTGCCTTTGTGACTTATCTCAGTGAATACCACTGTCAAATGTCAGTGAAACACCAGCTTTGCTGTACCGCCGAGTTTTTGTGATCTACAAGGACTGTGATATTTTAAAATTTATTTATAGGGACTATTACTGGACTGATCACAGCATAAGTGAAGGGTGCCCAGGTCTGGATCAGCTATGACCCTGAAAAAGGATAGAATCCTGACATCTCTTCTCCTTTTTCTGCAGGGGGTGGAGGAAAGCGCAAAGGCAAGAGCAAGAAGTGGAAGGACATTTTGAAGTTCCCTCACATTAGCCATTGTGAAGATCTCCGAAGAACAATAGGTAAGAGTCCTTTTCTCTTTCAAAAGCACCGTAGGAAAAAAAGCAGGTATTAACACGGACTCATCTAAGAAGTCTCTGTTAAATATGGTCATGTTGGCATGGTTGTCCAGTCTGGGCCATACTGGGGCCAACATGGTGCTCAGTGGTGGAAAAAGGGCTCAATGGTGGAAAAAAAGTCTTTCCTGCTTCACCCTCCATTGCATGTTTGTTGTCAAAGAGAAAAAATAAATCTGGTAAAATCAGAGATGCTTTTAGCAAGGTTGGACATTCATATTCATTTTATTCTGGCGTGATACGCACAATAGTATGCGCTCCTTACAGCCAAGCCAAATGGGTCAGGAGTAGCCATACATGTTACAACATTGTCTTTGCCCATTTTTATGGATGCCTCATAAACGTTCTTCTTTAAAATATTGTGTTTTATTGATGTGAAACAAATATTGAAGGCTTGGAAATGGAGTTTCCAATGGCTATTTCTATAGCATTTAAGCTGCCCTACTCATGTCTGTCAAGTTTCCTCATTTTCTTAACTGCTACATTACTGAGCAAAGTTAGCAGGTATAAATCCCCTTAAATTGCTGCCTGAAACCATGGCTACTGTTCTTGCCCTAAGGGGTTAACTTTAGCTAAGTTCCTTTTCTCCTCTGTCTTTAAATCCAGACAGTGGCAGAAAATGAATGAAAGGCAAGAAATTGTCATGACGGAGATAGCAAGTGCCATAATTTGTCTGACTTTGGTGGTAATCATGAGTCTGACTGCTGGAGTTATTGCATGATTTATGCTCCAAATATGCAGAGAAAATACATGAAATGTTTTGAAACTCTCATTCACGGTCTCTTCCAGTGAATTTTCCTTTCCCTCACTTTCTGTTATATAGCAAAAGGTAGCTAAAAATGTACAAATGTGCAAGGAAAGGGAAGAGGGGGGAGAAAGAAAGAAAGAAAAGAGAAAGTAGAGCCTTTCAGTTCATGGGCACTTACCTACTCTATGTTCACGCAAACCTTGGAACTGTATCTAAGGATGCTGAACCTGCTGCAAGCAAGTCAGCTTAATATATTATCATTTACACAAGGAATTATCTCTGCTGTTCCATTAACCTTGGCTCCTAAAGGGGAAAGTGCATCTAATAAGACTCCTGCTGTGTAGAAATGCACAATAAACCATGAAGGAAGACGGTTAAAAATTCAGTGTGCCCCAAGGTTTTTTTTTTTTTTCTGAAATAATATTTTATGCATGTTATTTCTGACATTTATTTGTGGCAGTTCTTTCCTAGATATTTATTTTGCATCTTTTCATTAATAGGCCAGAAACAAAATGCGTGCGCAAAAAAAAAATCCCTTGGGTGGCAGGTGGCAGATGTAGCTCCACTGCAAACATCATGTATTTGAGGTATTTTTGGTACAGATGGGAATCTGGAAGGCTAAGGTCCAGGGTCTACAGCCCTCATTCATCTTGTGTTGTATATCACCCAACTTTAATGAGACTGCACAAAGTTTCATCTCAACCCAAGTACACAAGGCATTTGCAGGATGTGAAGCTTCTTCTTTAATTAAGTTCCTGAGAATGAAGATCCCATGTAGGGGCTGGGGGAAGAGGGGGTGTTATTTGTATTTGCTATCACATCTTTCAAATGCATTTTTGTAAAAGATGTAGCATTCTCTGGGGCAGCCTGTTACCAAAGGTGAAAATCCTCATTGACATTAATAGGCCTAAATGTGTGAAGGATAGCAGGTTCAGACTCTTGAGGTAAATAAATACCTAAATTGTATGGGTGTGGGGAGGGATGAGGCTGGCGTGTATCCTATTTATTTATTTATTTATTTATTTATTTGTATATATGTACATATGCACGTATACATACATACATACATACATACATACATACAGTATATGCATGTTTTCCATTTACTGGTTTGGATACTCTTCAACAGCCTACAGTCTGTTTTACCATATAAAGCATTTGTGAGCGTGGGATTTGTGTTCATGCTTCTTAGGTTCTGATGGCAAAGGGTGCCCGTGCAAAAGCATGCTGCTTAATTTTTGCAGATGTGAGCCACTGATTGCAAGTGACCTTCTGCCACTATTATTGTGGCTACTCTATGTATGCGAGTCTCAGCGCCCACATTTACCATGTGAAATCTTGCATCTTCCTGCACCCCACCGGAGCGCCTTGAAAAGAAGCTGTGTCTAAAAAAGTACAGCACGAAAAGAAATCTGCGAAAAACAGGAAGGCTGAAATAAACCCAGGGTCTGCAACCTCTGTTGACACAATTCTGAGTCAGTTCATACCTTTTGGTTCTCTCTGTTTACAGGAGCCTCTGTGTTTGACTATCCATCATCTGGTGTCTTACTGAAAGACTCGCTTAATAAAACCCTCTTCCCGCCCCCCCCTTTTCTTCACAGATATACAAATCAAAACATTGGGGAGTAACTGTGTTGATAAATAAGCAAATGTTGGAAACATCTTTCTGCAAGTGCTGCTTAGCTAAGAAGCCGTTCACCCAACACGTTTTTTTTTTAATAATCTTTCCTCTTTCATTTTGTTCAAAGTACACAACACCTTTTGCCAGGAAAGTCTGCCTGCATTGTGTGCTAATTACACGGGCAAGTGGAACAGCAGGGCTCTTGAGAGGATGCAACAGTAATGCCTTTACTTGCTCTGAATGAGGCTAGTATATTTATTATGAATGGCTAATGTATGTTTCTGTTTGCAGCTCTTTTCCCTGGGTTCAAAATAGGGAAAAGCAACTAGCATTTCTGCATTTAAGCAGCTAGTTTTCCAAAAGTACTAAGTATCCCTTTCAATAGATGGAAACATTTATTACAATTAATCCTATTACAAATGCCGTTTGTGAATTTTATATACTGCCATTTTTACAACTCTCAGATAATAGATTAGGAAAACAGAGATGTTTTCAGGGGGTATAGGGAATTAGCAACATACTGCTTTGACAAACACAAGATCAGTTAGTGGCACAGGCGGGAGAGTGAAAAGGCCACAAATAACAGAAAAATTAAGAAAAAAGCCCCCTCTCTGAAAGCTGGAGTGCTTTTTAGATGATAAAAGATTGTTGATGTCTGCAAATATTTTTGAATGACGCAAAAGGTTCTGTTGGTTAAAAGTGTGGAATTTTTATTTATTTTGCTCAGACCCATTCTGTGCTTTATTCTTTCATAAAAAACTGCTTGGGTGAAAGAGTTGATTATTCCGATCTTTGGCAAATTTTCTTTTACAACTGTCCAAAAGCTATATAATAAATCAAGATTTTTTTCCAAAAGATTGAAGTTTATGGGGAGGCTGTGCCACAGAATACGTCTGCTGTTTGTTATGTTACACTGATTTGTTGCATTATAGCAGATTGGGTGTCATGAAATCCAGCTTGTAGCATGCCCAGTTTATTACAAAACTTTAACTCCTTCAGTAAAGAGGAGTCTTATCATGGATTACATACAGTAACTAGGATAAGTCTGATGTTTTCTCTTGTTAAACTTTTACACTTAGGTTATACAATCAAAAGGATCAACACCATTAACACTAACTCTTCTTTAACACTTGTAATGTTGCTTACTTTAAGAAGAAAAAATCTTGGGCAGTTAACCTATTTCAAATTGCTGCTTTCCCACATATAGCAGAATTAACTGTGAACTTTCATTTTCAGAAGGGATGAGTTCACTAGTTGTTAAAAATACTCTTCCGTGAGAGAAATGTATTGTAGACAGGATGAACAGACTATGTTGGCTAACAGTCAAACCACAAGATTTGTAAGCTGTCTTTTTGTAAAAACTAGCTAATACAAGTTCACACTCCCAAATATGATTGAGGCCATCAGAAGGGTGACATTTCCACATACTGGGCTTCTCTGAGTTTTTGGTTGTGCCTGCACTTTATTTATTCATATTTTTAAAAAACTTGGGGATCTATGGATGGAAGGCACTGCAGAATTGTTAGGGGGCTTAAGTGTTGGTGTGTCTATACTGTAGACACTGCACTGCAACTGCAGTGTAGTGTAGACCTTTTTGATCTAGCTTTAAGTTTGGGTTTTAGTAGTGGCCAGGTCCCAGCAGCATGGGCAGATGAACTGACCAAGTACTTACCCAGCTTCTCAGGGGAATTTTGCTGAGTTCGATGTTGCCACAGCCATACTGCAACAGGTACCCTAGCTAGCTAGTTTACAGCTAGCTCTCATGTGGCTGAATTATCCTGTAGTGTTAACACAGTGACAAGTATAAACCATAATTATTTCCACAGAGCTTCACAAAGCCAGTGACTTTCTTGCATGCATCTCAAGGTCCAAGCTGATAAACACTTATACACACGAATAATTTTATTTTATTGAGTAGTCATTTTGTCTTCTGTTAATATCAGCTGGGCCTGTTCATGGTACTAAGTACTGAACTCTGTAGAGAAGTAAGTGTTCATAGGCTATTGCATGTTTAATCATAGAAATGGGTTATTACGGCCTGTAATGGCAGGCAATTGAAAATACCCCCAAATGATCTACCATGTTAAGTGGTCCTTTCCAGAATCACCATATCCTGAAGGTTAAGTGTCAGGACTAGCAGTTTTATTGTAAAGGCAATAGGGTATAAAGATGAGGCAGTCTGTGATGTCCAGCTGCCCATCTTTGGCAGTTTACCTGCCATGGTTCCTATTTTTCTTGGTGGTAGCATCCCTGGAGATGTATGACTTTTCTTAATCCAGCCACTGACAGCATTGTAGTGACAACTTCTTCCCATGGTGTGGATATACATCTTTGTTTCACTTCCCGCTTATGTTAAAGTCCTGCTGTACCCCCTCCGGACTGCATAAGAAGGTTTCCACTGTGACACTCAGCATGGAAAGAGAGGAGTCCATGGATGACTGAAATCAAAATATGTCAAAATTGGAGGAACTGCTAAAAACCTCCTAAATGATTTATTGCTCTGGAAAAAGCTATGTGGATCTATGGATTGCGTTAATACTGAAAAACTTAAGCTGATTCATTTTTGAAGGAGAAAAGAAGAGTCTCTCCTTCTGCTCATCTGCTGCCCATTCTCTTGATAATCTATGTCCATCTCTTCCCCATTCCTGGGCTCACTCCTTCTCTGATGGAAACAGTTCACCCCCACTCCTTCACAACACAGCCTTCGTATGAGGGTTTTGCCTTCTGTCTTCTTCATTTTGACATGCTGTCCATGTCAGGCATTCATCTAAATTAAATGATAAACTCACGAGACAAAACTCTTTGAGACAAAGAACTTGCCTTATGTTATATATACTGACCGCATTTGAAATGATATTGCTTTCCTTAAAATGTTATTGTCTATAAACCCATGTTTATCACAGTTTCTTTCTTTAAAATCTTTCAGACTCAAATGTAATGCTTCCAGAAACATAAGTCTTTAATGTTCTAATGATGGACAAACAGAATAATCTTCAGGGGTGTTGCAGGATTAACTGTATCCAGTTTATGGCAATGCGTGGAATTAAGAAGGGGTTTTTTGTAATTTTGTAATACCATCACAGAAAGTATGTGAAAAACAAACTGTTTTATGCATCTAGTGAGACTCAAGACTAACACTGGATGAAAAGTTTGCTTGCCAGCAGCCGGTGTTTGACAGCTTCCAGGACTGTAAGGGGACACAGGGGAAATGAGTTTAAATGATCTCAGCCCACATTCTATTTACAGAATTTATTTCACAAGACTTAATCCATTAAGCATTGCCTTGGCAATGGCAACCCAGAAAAAACCCAAGCAAGCCATTGCTGTTTCCCATAAAGAGCAGGCAGTGGATCCACATCTCCTCCCCAAACAATGCTTGGGAGCTCACATTAACACAGTACTATTCAATATAAAAAAACAACACATTTCAGAAATAAAATCACTGACACCTTCTTTTGGGACAAAAGCACTACCAATCCTTGTCTATGATTTAAAAGGAGAAATGCCATAAGACATGCCCAACATTTTCCAAAATCTATGATGGAAAAAGACAGAAAGGGAATGTGAAGTAAATAACCCCTTTAAAAGATGCTTTTCATCTATCATTTAAAATAGGAATTAGATATTGTAACCCACAGGGTTTGCTTTTATCTTATTAGGTAATACAAGTCATTAACACTAATTAATACTTTTGCAGAGCTTTGAAATTGTAAGTGCTCAGTGTTGATACAGGGGTTCATTGCTTAATTTTTAAGGAAACACTTTAAAA
Organism: Alligator sinensis; assembly: GCF_000455745.1. Taxonomy (NCBI): domain Eukaryota; kingdom Metazoa; phylum Chordata; order Crocodylia; family Alligatoridae; genus Alligator; species Alligator sinensis. Next base: position 1,154,179 of record NW_005841958.1, on the reverse strand, counting down.
CTAATTCAGTATTTGCTGGGTTTAGGGAGAAAGACGTAGGGATAAATTTAGGATAAAATCCTTCTATTTCTGTTGGAAGTCAATTGAGATTTTGCTACTGATCTCAGTGAAGAAAAGGAGTAAGGCAAAGAAAGCTTTGATTTTTGCAAACAGTTAATAAAAGTGTGTGTGTGTGTGTGTGTGTGTGTGTGTGGACAAGGTTTTTGGGTAAATCTGATATCTTTTATTAGACCAATTCAAATAGTTGGAAAACTTCTGCTTAGCAAACTTTCATGTTTAAATACCCTTTGTCAGGCTGAGGAAGCATCTGCAGTTGGTGTGTGCTCTTCCTGGATGGAATGAATAGTGTGTGAAAGGATTACTTAACTTTGTGTGTGAATATTTGTGCATGTGTCTAGGTTTTTAGGTGCAGAAGGCTTAGTAGGAGCTGAGGAAAGGTAATTCTGTGGCTAGAATTGTGCTTCGGGGCGATTTGCAGATTAGCTGCTGTATTAATTGACTTTTCCATATATTTTCAAAGGCCACTAGAATAATAGCGTCCTTTTTGTATACTTAAATAGAAATATGTAATTATGGAAATGTTGCTTATTACTCCTATTATTGATATCTGAGTCATTTCTCTGAAAACTCTCCTGTTTTACATATACAACATACAACTATAGATAGCCATAGCTGCAGCTAAATTTATATAGATATAATAGAACTGCTTGATTTTTTTTTTCTCCTTACTTTTTTTTTCAATTGCAAATGGCTTTTCCAGCTGAAATATATAGATTATGGAAATTTTCTATTAAAATGAAATATTTCCGTTTTTGATGAAAAATTGAAAACTATTTTTTCCATTGTCACTCCTTCCTCCCCTTCTGAAGAATAAAAATGGGGAAATTGGAAAGAAAACAAAGGAAGGAGGAAAACAAAAACTAAAAACAAAGTATTTTCAGACCAAAACCTAGGAATAGAATTCATTTTAATTTAATTTAAAAAACAAAAGAATCTTTAACAAAAATTCAAACTGAGGAAAAAATCGGTTGAATTTTTCAGTATATAACATTTTTGGTAAAATACATTATTGCAAATATAATTGAAAGATACTGAAAATTAATCTGTACTGATACTAATAATAGTGGTGATGATAATTCACACCCACTCTAAAGCCATTTTTGATGAAAGTATATTTGTGTAAGTGAAAACCTGGCCCTATATATTCTGGAAGAGGGGGAAGAAAAGCATAGGATGTTTAAGGTGACAGACACTTGCTTTTCAGTTGCTTGCTGGGATTCTGTTTTTAATGCATGATGGAAACATGACAAATATTTTGGGAATATTAGTCTCTGACTTTGGAAATGAGAATAATTTGGGTGGCGGGGCTGGGCAAATCCTACCTTTTAGCAGGTCAGTCATTCACAGGTTCTTAACAAATGGGCTTTGGACACCCTGGGGCTAAGTACAGACAATCAAAAAGCCCAGGCCTGACTCATAGATTTCATAGACATCAGGGCTGGAAGGGACCTCGGAAGATCATCGAGTCCAGCCCCCCTGTCCAGCCCCCAAAGGGCAGGAAGTCAGCTGGGGTCATAGGATCCCAGCAAGATAAGCATCCAGTTTCATCTTGAAGGTGTTCAATGAAGGCGCTTGAACCACCTCCAGTGGCAGGCTGTTCCAGACCTTGGGGGCTCGGACAGTAAAGAAGTTCTTCCTTATGTCCAGCCTGAAACGATCTTGAAGTAGTTTGTGACCATTCGACCTCGTCATCCCTTGGGGCGCTCTGGTGAACAAACGTTCCCCCAGATGCTGGTGGTCACCCCTGATAAACTTGTAGGTGGCCATCAGATCACCCCTGAGCCTGCGCTTTTTCAGGCTAAAGAGCCCCAGGGCTCTCAGCCTGTCATCGTAGGGTCTGCTTCCCTGACCTCTGATCATGCGCGTGGCTCTTCTCTGGACTCTCTCAAGCTTCTCCACATCCTTTTTGAATTGTGGAGCCCAAAACTGGACACAGTACTCCAGCTGCGGCCTCACTAAGGCCGAGTACAGGGGGAGAATGACGTCCCGGGATTTGCTTGAGAAGCATCTATGGATGCAAGCCAGCGTTTTGGTCGCTTTACTAGCCGCCGCATCGCATTGCAGGCTCATGTTCATCTTGTGGTCAATGATGACCCCCAAGTCTCTTTCTTCCATAGTGCTAGCCAACATAGCACTGCCGAGCCTATAAGGATGCTGCGGGTTTTTTTTCCCAAGGTGGAGAACCTTGCATTTATCGGCGTTGAACACCATCAGATTCTCGTCCGCCCACTAAGTTTAGATTCTCGTCCGCCCACTAAGACTCAGTTTAGTCTTTGCAGGTTAGTCTAAACTGCAGAGATTAAGCTGAGAAACAACTGGCCAGACATTTGCTTTTGAGTCAGGAAATGCAGCCACATACCTGCAGTGATTCAGGCCAGGCACCAGGGGGCACTACAGCACGGCTCTCTGGCACATAGCCATTATGGGCTGTGTGTTTGCTTCTTCTTCCTGCTGCCCCTGAGGTCTCTGGGATCTGCATTGCACAAACACAGCAGCAGGACTCTTCAGGGTTGCTCATCACTTCCTCTTCCTGCTTCCATGTTCCTCTGCGATTTGTAGTCCACAGTCATAGCCAGCAGTAAGTTTTTAGCAGGGCAGGGCAGGGCAGCTCTGCTCTGTGCTTGGGAGGAAGGGAACTTTAACTCCCTCTCCCTGGCCCCAGACCCCAGCCGGGGTTTGCCCCCTCTCCCAACCCTTCTCTGCTGGAGCAGATGGCACATCCCAGCCCAGGGCTGGAAAACTTGCTGGGATGCTGAGGGACTGTGATTTAACTTGAACCAGGAAGGGGCCTGGCACACAAGTTTCATAAACCGGTTTGCCCCAAATCAGTTGAACCTGGTTGAGTGTAGTATCGGACTTATCTTAAACTAGTTTCAGTCATTCTGAAACTGGTTTACGTGCACTGAACTTCTGTGCTGTTACAGGTTTAAATCAGTTTCTGATCACTTAAACCAGTTTGTGTAACTGCTGTCCCTAGCCCAGGTGTTTAGGTAAATCACTAGAAAATATTGCAAGTAAACAGTAATCAGCACTGGGTATAATGTTCTTTCCGTGCTTCACTTTTCAGCTTCATATAGAATCAAAGAATAGTAGGACCAGAAGGGACCTGTAAGATCATCAAGGCCGGTCTCCTGCCACGGGCAGGAGGTAGTTGGGCTCAAATGAGCTGAATGAGGTGCTTGTTCAGCCTTTTCTTGAACACCTCCAGGGATGGTGACTGCACCACCTCCACTGGGAGTGAGTTCCAGATTCTAGATACCCTTATAGAAAAGAAGTTTTTCCTTATATCCAGCCTAAATTTTTCCTCAACTAGCTTGTGCCCATTAGACCTTGTCCTCCCAAGGGATGCCTTTCTGAAGAGTTGCTCCCCTAGATCTTGGTGTTCACCCCTGACCATACTTGTAGGTGGCTATCAAGTCACCTCTCAGTCTTCTCTTATTAAGGCTGAACAAACCCATTTCCTGGAGCCTATCCTCTAGGCCCTGGGTGGCCCTTCTCTGTACCCTTTCAAGCTTATCCACATTCTTCTTGAAGTGCAGTGCCCAGAACTGGACACTGTACTCCAGCTGTGATCTCACCAACACTGAATAGAGCGGGAGGAGCACCTCTCTGGATATGTTAGCCACACATCAGCTGATGCAGGCCAGAGTTCTGTTTGCCCTGCTGGTGACTTCAGCACACTGTTGGCTCATATTCATCTATTCATCCTCTGGTCAATGCAGCCCCCCCCGGTCATGACTCTGAAACTCATGCTAAGTGTGGGCCTACTCACAAAAGTTAAAATGCAGAATAATAATGCTAACTGCATATTGCAAGAGGATGTGAGTTCATGGCTAAGCCATCTAAGAAGGAATAATGAAGTATCTCTTCCAGCTTATCTTGCTATATTCAGAATGATTTCAAGCGGACTCCTAGGTGTCTAGTATGTAACCATATGAAATGTCTATCTTTAATTAATTAGCATGGTAAATTTTTTTTTTGCGACTAACTCATGTTTACGTGCAGGAAGAGACATTCTCCATATGTAATAGATGTCTTCTCCTGATTTAGTATGTTTTTTCCTGGCTGTTAATCAGTTTCTTGCTATTTTTCAAACTGGATAACCTCTTGCTATTGAAGAAGATAACTCATTCAAATTAAAAATTTCTGATAACCAGTAGTGAGCAAGTTTTTCCTGTCAGTTACTGCTTGGGACTCTTTCTTGATTTACACAACTAAAAAAAAATGATTTGAAGATGCTAAACTAAGGGTACAAAAAGGCAGTAAAACAGCAAACAGCTCTCACACTTCAAGAGTGAGAAATCTCTCTCACAACAGTTGCTGATGCGCCCGACTTACTCGAGAAGTTGAAGAGAAACAGACCGCCTCTTCATCACCTGTTTGGTGAGAAATCATCACCTTATAGATAATTACTGGACTTTGATTTAGTTTGGGATCACTTGACTTAATTTTAAATTCTTGTAGTAAATAAAGCCTTTCTGACACTCCTCGAATGAGGTGTCGTATCAATCCCTGGGCTAGTCCGGAATCCTAAGTTTTTATTGCTAACACCAGGTCCCTTTCAGATGCAGTGTCAGCCACTCATCGTATAGTCATGGCTGATCTCAGGGCGCATGGCTGATTTCAGGGGGTGCACGTGCACCTACGTGCACCCCCTACACGTTGCCAATGGTATGTACTGTTGGATCCGAAGCCTAGCAGAGATGTTTTATGGCATGACACTGACTGACTAGAACTGAGTATCTAATTTTTATGTAGCATGTTATGGCAGTTTCATGCTGGCAGATTTTATTATTACATCCATTCAACATACAAAATGCTGTAATAGGTTTATAGCTGGTAGCCTTATCTCAAGCTGTGTCCTTGTAAGATATCTTCAACTGAATATGGTCAGTCTGGGTGAGTAACTCTATGGGTACCTTTAGGGAAGACACAGGTGCTGCAGGAAATGGTGCTGAAGATTAAGGATGTCATAGATGCATAGATACATGGATGCTAGGGTTGGAAGGGACCTCAGCAGATCGAGTCTGACCCCCTGCCTAGGCAGGAAAGAGTGCTGGGTCAGGTGACCCCAGCCAGATGCCTAACAGCCTTCTCTTAAAGACCCCTGAGGTAGGGGAGAACACCATCTCCCTTGGAAGCCCATTCCAAATTTTGGCCACCTTTATTGGTTTTCATGATATCTAGCGTAAATCTGCTCTCTGTCAGTTTGTGACCATTGTTCCTTGTTACCCCAAGAGGCGCCCTGGTGAGTAGAGCATCTCCGGTCCCTTGCTGCGTTCCCCTAATGAATTTGTAGGTAGCCCCAAGATCACCTCTCAGCCTTCTCTTGCGGAGGCTGAAGAGGTCCAGGTCCCTCAGTCTCTCCTCATGGGGCTTGTCCTGTAAGCCCCTAACCATACAAGTGGCCCTCCTCTGGATCTTCTCGAGTCTATCAACATCCTTCTCGAAGTACGGCACCCAAAACTGGACACAGTACTCCAACTGCAGTCTGACCAATGCCACATAGAGGGGAAGTATCACCTCCTTCATTCTATTTGTCATGCATCTGCTGATGCATGATAAAGTGCAGTTAGTTTTGCTGATGATTTCGTCACACTGACGACTCACGTTCATCTGGGAGTCCACTATGACTCCGAGATCCCTTTCCACTTCTGTGCTGCTGAGAGGGTCACTTCACAGCCGGTAGGTCTGCTGGATATGTTTGTGCCCTAGGTGAAGCACTCTGCACTTGTCCTTGTTGTACTGCATCCTATTGTGTACTGCCCACTTTTCTAACCCTACCCTCCAGAGTGTGCACTTCACCCCACAATTTAGTATCGTCCGCAAACTTGAACAGAGTACACTTCACACCCACATCCAAGTCACTGATGTAGATATGGAAAAGTACAGGTCCAAGGACTGAACCCTGAGGGACCCCACTACCCACATCCGTCCAAATCGATACCGACCCATCTACTACCACTCGCTGGGTGCGACCGTTAAGCCAATTTGCCACGCACCAGACTATGTAAACATCTAAGTCACAGCCTCTTTATTTATGAGAATGGGATGAGATACTGTATCCAAGGCCTTCCTAAAATCCAGGAAAACAACATCCACCTCTACTCCTGCATCTAAGCATTTTGTGACCCTGTCATAAAATGAAACCAGGTTGGTCAGGCATGCTCTACCTGTTATGAATCCATGCTGGTTTCCCTGCTGCATTATTTTTCCTGCTGGACTCCCACAAATATGATCCTTCATAATCTTCTCAAAGACCTTTCCAAGGATGGAGGTGAGACTGACTGGCCTATAATTACTCGGATACTCCTTCCTCCCCTTCTTGAAAATAGGGACCACAATGTCAGATCATAGAATCATAAAAAAGTAGGGCTAGAAGGGACCTCCAGGCTAGGGACAGACATTACATATAAACCGGTTTAAGTGATCAGAAACTGGTTTAAATGGAACAGATGTTCAGTACGCATAAACCAGTTTGAAAATGGCTGAAACCAGCTTGAGATAAACCTGGTTGAATGTAGTATATCAAACTTAACTGGTTTGGGTCAACCCAGTTTATGCAATGTCTGTCCCAGAGCCTTTGCTGCTTTAAGCTAAACCAGACACCCCCAGCATCCCAGCGTGCTCTCTGGGCTAGGTGGGGCTCTCTGCTCTACAGCAGAGCTGGTCCCTCCCCTCTGCTCCCTGGCCAGAGCTCCTGTAGAGACTTGCAGGCCCAGCAGGGTCTGCTGGCTTCCCCGTGCCTTCTCATCACTTGCTGCTTCTCATCACTCGCTGCTTAAGCAGAGATCCTCTCCTCCTCTCTCCCACAGCATGGACTATAGCCAGCCTGTGGTATGCTAACGAATGCTGTGTCAGGCAGATAGGACAGTGTCTGCTTAGGGCTTTTTGGAGGTAATCAACAGCTCGCCTGGTAATGTCCCTGCATTCCTTCCTTTGGGAAAAGCTGTTTAAGAAAAGCTTGTAATGAATGAGGCTTTGTTTTCTGATGGGGTGTTAAATGCTGATAACAGAGCTGATAAATGCTCTGTTGGGGGGGGGGGGGGGGGCGGGGGTCCCCCCCCCTTTCACTCCCGGCAGGGCCTGGCCATGCCCCCCTCAGCTCAGCCTTGTGCAAGGGAAGGGAGGGCTGCGCTAGCACCCCCTGGCTTCTAGCCTGAGCACTGCAGGCATGTGCCTGCATTTCTGGGATGCCGGTTTGGTTACAAACCAGTTGAGCCTAGCCAGGTTAGACTATCCTGCAAAGATTGAATCAATTCAGGCTCAGACTTTTTGAATGTCCGTTCCTAGGCCAGAGGCCATTTAGTCCAACCCTTGCCAGAAGCAAGGTCATCCCTATCAAAATCATCCCAAGCAAATCCTTGTCTAAGTTATTTCTAAAACTACTCAGGCTCTCCTGTCATATAACCATATAGCCTAGTACCCTAATCTGCCACAGTGGTGGCTAATGTCCTGCTGCAGCAGGGGATGCCCCCAGATAGGCTTCTTCCTAGTTATGTTCAGGAGAAAGCTTTCCTGCCTCTGCAGGACCTTTCCAGCCTCGCACCAAGCCAGTCAAGGCCTCTCAGTGCCATCTAAAATCTGTTTTTGGACAGGGATGGAGGTATGGAAATTAGACTGAAGTGATAGTATCTCTGCTAGTGATGTGCAAGTTTAACAGCGTTGCTTCAGTAGAGCTGTACTGCCTGGGACCCTGCTGAATAGACCCCTTTCTTTCTCTGTGGAGGAGAAAACCATCTGACTGATACAGCCATGTCAGGGGATCTCCATGAAGGGATCCTTCTGGAGATTTAGTCATTTCTTAACCCTTTCCCAGGGAGGGGTTGATCTGAGCTAATGGTGACGGCATCCTTGCCTTTGGCACTGCTTCAGCATTTGTTGTGGAAGCTCCTGTTAAAAATTTTAACAGCGTGTCCCGGAGCCCCAGTATTACAGTGAGTCAGTGTTTCTAACCGGTGGTAGGAGCCACAGTCCAGAGTCTCACACCTCTGCCACTGGAGAATACCCTCTGCTCTCAGCCCTATCAAAGAAGTCAATTGATTTATTTTATTTTTTTAGAAGTCTATTTCATGATGTAAACAGAAGTTAGGCTGAAGTGTTTCTTGTGGGGTAAAAAAAACCCAAACTTGTTTAGGGTGAAATTCATAGTTATGGAAGAAGGCTGAATAAGATGCTATGAGCAGTCAGGCCCTACTGAGGACCTGTTAGTATGATGGCCCCACTTGCTGTGAATATGGAAGAGTTTATCTACACCAGAGGCCTGTGATTGGACTGGGCCAGTATAAGGGAAATAGAGCTATGGGAACCACCATTAAACTGATCTCGTGGCTCTAATGCCTTGTGTAAACAGCTCCAACATCTCCCCTTATTCCAGGCTCCGCATTTGCATTACTGAGGACCAATGGCCCTGAGCTGGGAACTGGGCCAGGTTTTACTTTTTGCTCCATAGTACAGTTGAATTACTTGGACTCTGTGTAGGGAATTTCCTGCACACTCATTAGTAAGCATCTGTATAGCCCTTTGAACTTAGAAACAGCTCTGTACATCCTCAGTATGAGTTATGGTACGTTGATGGTAATAGTTTCTCCATTAAATATGACGGCAGTAGAATATTGTTTACTCTTCATCCACAAAAAGAGACTTTATGTTGTTATTTCTTGTATCTTTATTAACGATTTTCATCAAACCTCTTGCTAAATGTTAAGGAAGGATGATGTTAAATCATATCTTAAAGAAAACCCTTCCCTGTGACTAAATGAGCTGCAGGCATTCTTCTATCAATGGAAGTCCAATTAATGTGTTACCTGACAGTATTGCAGGGTATTCTGTCCTATCATGTTCCATTCTTCTAGTAAACTGGTGTCTCGCTAACAAGTACCCAAACCTGGGTATTTCCTAGACTTTTACTTGTTGGTGAGCAGGAATTAGGATGAGGATCTCGCATACACCATTGGCCTACTCATTGCCTGTGGCCCAAATGCATGCTCTGGAAAGGACTAGTAACCCTTCTTGTTTTTCAGCTCTTGTAGTCAGGGAAGCCTCTGAGAATTCAGGTCAAGAAGACATGATTGTACAAGACACAATTCATCTTGATTCTAGAATCAGGGAACAACTATACTGCTGTGGTTTTCTTCCCCTTTTCTTCTTATTTGAAGTGACTTTAAGTGGCAGTGGCAGAGACTGCACAGACAGTCCAGGAAACAGATGTGCTCTGTTTGTCCACCAGACAACATCTATCCATCAGGCAGGCATGCTTTATTTCTTCCCCCACTGCCCTACCATTGTACCTCAACTCTGGAAGGACGATAGCAAAGACAGAGCGTCTTGCAGCTCCCATGAGATTCAGCGCTTTGTGGCTGAAACTACAAACCTGGGTACCATTTATGTTGGTGGGTTTTTTTGCAGTTGTGGACAGATGGGCATGCTGTCAGTTTAGCTTGCCAGCTACTAACATATGACGCACACAGATTGTTCTCTAAGAGCAATGCTAGCATACAAGTCAGATTCTTTTTCTTAACCTACTATATCTTACATAGTGGCAGTTTCCAGCTGTCTTCCTTCCTCCTCCCAACAGCTAAGTAATTCAGAAACACTTAGAGTAGAATTGGAAGCCAAGAAAGAACTTTTCAGTTTGTACCATCAATCTGGATCTCACTAGAGTTGCATTGGTTTGACATTTACTGTCCATGGTCTCATGAGCTGAATCTGTCATTTGCATAGACAGAAGGAAAGGTTTGATTAACGAGAGAAAATTTTCCAGCTGAAATCAGTTTTAAAGGTTGTGGAATGCTTTAATTAAACATATGTCCCTGAGAGAGGTAAAATGGTGGAGGACCTCAGCAAGCAACTTGGCAGCTCCCTAATACAGTATTCACAGTTAAAGTCTCACAGGGAAAACTGAACTGCCTTTTTAGGGTTTTTTTAAGACCTGGTTTACAGTAGGAATGCAATTAAAGAACACTGTGAAGGCCATATATGTGCACTGCGCATATGCAGAGAAAGATTAAATTCCAATATTTTGTTTTGGGTAAGCTGCTGACCTGTGTTAAAAGCCTTCTAAGTTAAGGTCATCTGAAGAAAACCAGTCCTAGCAACATACAGTATGATGAGCTGCTTTATCATGTTCTTTCCACTCTACAATGTAATAGTTTGCTATAAATATAGAAGGAAATGGACTGAACCAAAAGCATAATTCACTTTGAATGGCATAACACAAAGAGGTGATTTATTTTTTTTAAGGAATTAGAAGGCAAAGGGAAGGTGCATTACATATTTTAAATTGGGCTATTTGGAACAGGCTTTGAAAGGAATTAATTTTTCTTCTTTTAGTGTCTGTCTTTATAATTGCAAGATCTATGTTTCCTGCTAGTGTGGTTTTTTCTTTTCTTTTGCACTATGCTTTGTTCATAGGGATTTAAACGTTAATCAGTGCTACTTTGCTTATCGTGCTATAAAAAATTCTCTCTCTTATGACTGAACAACCAAGTCAGAAAGTATTGAGTTCTTTAGATGGATTACAGTTTTGTCTATCCTGAGCTTGGGGAGCATTACCAGTATTGGTAAGATCTGTACGCATTCAACTAGGGCCACCAACCTTCCAGCCTCTCTAAAGCTAAGCATCTCCTGCACCCTCACAAACACTCCAACTTTTTCTGTCCCTGCAAAGTCTGTGGAAATGGAAGGGCCTAACCATATGGCCCAAAGGTCACAGAGTCAAGTCCGTCCCCAGTAAATGAAGGGGAGCAGTATGTTTCATAACTGAGGATTTGCATTCAGAACGTTTTTCCGTTGTCTGTCTCCTGTTTAAACCAACGAGCGGCTAGCTAGAGAACGTCAGGAGATGGCATTTGGCATGGTGTGGTGGAAGGAGAAGGATGCCTCACAGGTAGCCAAGTGTCATGTTATTTAGGGTCTTATCAGTCCATGGTTTAACTTCCACCTGGAGCACAAATGCTAAATAGTGCAGTAAGCAAAGCCCCACGTAACAGGTTTCCTGAGCAGGAAGCCCAGGCAGAAAGCTCCATTCTACATTCATTGCCAGTTCTTGATAGTTTGAAAATGGAATAGTTTAGGGAGCATTTTGGTAATGCTCTCTGAAGGCAACAAAGGCACAAAATTGCCCCTAGAAGGTCCACCTTCAAAAGTTTGCACCATTCTTGTTAGTTCAGATGGCAACAAGAGAACACCTGGTAACCTGGCAGAACCAAGAGGCTTCCCGTCTCATGAACTCGGGTACATCTACAGAGCACAACGCTCTGTAGAAACACCCAGCCTACTACTAGATGACATACCTCAGCTATCAGAAGCAGTATAGCCATATTAACACAGTACTGCATCCAGGCTAATACCACCAAAGGCATTTTTACACATGCAAGCGCTGCAGTGCCGGGCGCAGTCGTATAAGCGGCGAAATGCATGTCAGCGCTGAAAAATGATGGTAGTGCACTTTTGAACTAAAACACATAGGAGGGGCTTTAGTTCAAAAGCACACTGTTTTTGAAAGTCAAGCTAGAAAACGTCCAGTAGCCATCCTGCTTAGTCTGTTCACATACTTTGAGGCCAGAGTGGAGAGGGTACTAATATGAAACCGAGAAGGATTGCGAACACTTTGGAAGATAGGGTTAAAATACAGTATGATTGAGATGAATTGGGGGAAGAAAAGATGCTGAGCTCCCTTAAATTTAGAGCAGCAGTTCTGAACCTTTTTCAGTCAATGTACCTCTTGGTCTCAGAGTGAGACTTCACGTTCCCCCTTTCAATGGGAAATTAATTTTTTTTTAGGCCTTTTCACCTGTGTTAGACAATGTATGAAATATATCTCATGTACCCCTGATGAGGCTTCACGTCCCCTGTGGGGGTACATGTACCCCCAGTTCAGAACCGCTGATTTACAGCATTTGATTTGATTTGATTCCGGAGCAATCAAGAGGTGAAGAAACTCCACAGCTGCCAGTTAAGTCAATGGGAACTGCATGTGGTCAGCATCTCTGTATAATACTTTATAAAGAGGTAAATGTAGGAAGCAATGTTCTGAATGCAGAAATGGGGCTGCTGGTGGTCATCCCTTGCTTGGAATAGGTGGGGGGTGATACCAAAGATAGGAGCTGGGGACAAGAGCAATTTGAGTACTTCATTAATGCCAAAACAGGCAAATATTGTACTGATCCTGTCTGTTAGGGGGTCACATGTAAAACAAGTGAGGTGTTTATTCCTATCTAAGCAAGCTGGTGGTGCCCTTGCTCATGTAATTAGTCTCTGTGACTTCTTCCAGATCTAGAGTTTCTTGATTGCGTTGGTAGGAGGGTAATAGATGACGCTCCAGGAGTCTTCTCCCTACTGTTCAGTCATGAGTGCAATCCAACCCTATAAAAGAAGTAAGAGCTTCTGACACCCAAGCTTTAAGATCCTAACAGAGCCTTGGCACCTGCCAGGAGCACAGAGCAGGACTGCAGACTCGTCTGCGGTTCCTGCATTGATGCTTGAGGCTCTGTCTACCTGGGCAACACAAGCCCTAGGGTTTCCTTGCCTATGAATGCTTTGGAGAACCTGTGTAAGCAGGGGTTCCACAGTGCAAAGGGGCAACTCAGAAAAAGTGAATCCTCATGGCATCATTGCCCATTAACAATATAACAGAATAGGCATATTTGGTAACTTGCAGAGCTGGTTTTAGGGGCAAATAACCATAGCACTTGCTCAGGGCTCCATGTTCTGCCTGACTAATTCAGTACAAGTCGACCAAGATGTTGGTAAGAAGAAGAAACAGCCCATGGCTCAGCCAGAGCCCCCACAAGTCCGGTGCCAGCTCTTGTTCCCGACATATTTAACAACGTGGCAGGTGCATCCCACCTCGACTTAGCTGGAACATTCAGCAGCAGCCAGATGATGAATCATTGCCTTAACTCTCGTGTTAGCCTAATTGATTTTAAATCGAAATAATGAGACACTTAACGTATTGCCAACCATTTAATACATTCACATTAGGCCTAATTGGAATGTTTACTTGAAGATATTGCAGCAAACTAATGAGTTTATCCTAGTGAAGCACCACCCCTTTCTCGCTATAAAAGGAAATTGAAGTGAAGTGAAGTGTAGTTGTAGTTTGCGTATGTAAATGTTTTCCTGATCACTGACCTCTGAGGCCACCTCACCTAAACCGTGACAGTGTAATTTGGAGCAGTCAAACAAACTGGGTTTTAGAAGTGTCCTGCACAATAATATAATCCTACACCGGAATTTGTGTTTATTGAAGCTTATGTTTTATGCCCTGATGATGTCTAAAATGTAGTGCACTTTATTTCCAGTTCAGTTAACTATGTGAAAATCCAAGCTAGATAGATGGCTGAATGTAGATGCTGGGAATCATCTTTCTATATCCATTGTTGCTTTCTGTCTGCCCTGCTGCCACCCTCTTCAAACAGATTAAATTTTCTAATTTAATCTAAGACAGGAATTAGAGTTTGAAATCTTTCAAATTGGTTTGCCTATATTAAAGTCCTTCATGGGAATAACATATTTCATGGGTATAAATGTAAAAAGGTAGGAAATTTCACCTTGGGTTGTTCTGTAGGCTTAGTCCAACTAGCACACAATAAAGATTTGCTTACCCCTGAAAGGCTTAACGATCTTGGTAGTCAACACTGAGGTTTGGCACCTCCTATGCAGTCTAGGCTGGTTTGATTCTTCCAAGGGATTGGGGAATCCTGCTCCCGGATGAACGCGCCACCTATACCGCCATCTGCAGAGGCTCACGTCACATCTTCCATCAAGGCCATTCCATGAAGAGGCAGTAGGGATGTAAATACCATTTTGAAATGTATTCATTTAACCTCCTCCAGTTATATCAGTTACATGACTAACCGATAACACAGCAGCTGGGACTTAGCTGCTGCTGGGAGCCACTCCTGGCGCCCTTTGACTGGGGGAGGAGGCAAGCCCGCACAGACAACACAGCCCGCTGAAGCCATTTGCTGGGAGAGAGGGAGCATCTTTGAAGGAGCACTTAATTGCTTAATCAATGAGTCATTAGGCTGCTTGCTGTTTTCCTCTTAGGCAGGTGTGGGCAAAATGTGGCCCGTGGGCTGGATCTGGCCCACCAACTGATTGTATTCAGCCCGGGTCAGCGGCCACAACGTCATAGGATCTGGCCCATAGGGAGCCAGTGATTCTGGCGTGATTCCCATGCCGCATCATGCTGGGTGGGCAGGCACAGGCTGGGTGCACGCTGGCATCGGCTGCGGATGCTGCTTGCAGGTTCCCACTGAGGACTGGGGAAACTGCGTGGGACTGCAGATGATGCAGCAGTGTCACCAGTGGATCCAGGAGGACATCCTGATCCTCAGGGAGAAGCTGTCACCGGCATCTTGCGACCATGCCAGCGCCTGCCCAACACTGCTTCCAGTGCATGGGACAGGAGCTGGTATAAGCTGTGGGGCTGTGCTGTAGCTGCAGGATGGATGGGTGGGGGAAGGAAGGAGGGGGAAAGGGTATATAGAGAGAGATATCTCTGCCCATGATGAGTGGCAATGGCTGGTGCTGGACATCAGGCAAAAGCAGGAGCTGGTAGCAAGCACACTCACCACTTTCAGGGCCCCACTGGCTGGGCTGCCCGGAGCCCATGCCAGGTCTGTCCTGCAGCTCCTCCCTGCTGCCGGCGCCCCATGCCACCTCCAGGCCACCCAGGGCTTCTGGGGTGGTGGCAGTGGTAGCAGGGAGGAGTTGCAGGGCAGCCCTGACCCAGGCTCCAGGCAGCCACAGCCAGAAGGGACCCAGAAGCAGCAAGCGCACCTGCCGCTGGGTCCTGCTTTTCCCCAGCACTAGCCACTGCCACTCATCACGGGCAGGACCACTGCCTCTCTCTCTGTCCCCCTGCCCCTCTTTTCCTCCCCTTCCCTTTCACTCCCCCACAATCATACCACACCTACAGCATGGCCCTGCAGGTTACACGAGCTCCCAGCCTGTGCTCCGGAAGCAGTGCTGGGCAGGTGCTGGCATTAGCTATGGACACTAGTGGCAGCTTCCTCCTGGGAATCGGGGCATCTGCCTGAGCCCCTCTTTGGGGTAGAAGGATAGGCTGGAACTGGTTATCACCAGGGATCCTGGCTTTCCCTGATTAAAAAATCACAAATCATATGATTAAAATGAAAGGCCCCTCAATCCCCCCACAGTCCCCCTGGCCCTGCTGGTGCCCCTCACTTCCCCCCCCATAGCCCTCCCAGGCCTGCTGGTACCCCTTGCCCCCCACCTACAGCCCCCTACCACCCCCAGCTTCCAGGGCTATGGGGCCAGTGATCCGGGTCCACAGCCCCCTGCCCTGGGCAGGAGGCAGTGGCTGCTGCAGTGGAGCAGCGCCCAGCTCCTCCCTCCTATGCACATGGAGTGCCTTACCACTCACCTCCTGTTCCCTCACAGCCCCTTGCAGGCTGGAACTGTGCCAGCCTGCAGAGAGCTCTTTGCAAAACTGCAAAATCCGTGGGTTTCCCCAGTAGAATGAGAAATACATGTTTTTCTTTCAGTAAAGGGGAAAATCCTTAGTTTTCTCCATTTTTCCATGGGAAACATAAAACCCGGATCCCTAGTTATCACTGTGCTTATTAGTTAAATGATTAATCCTTTAGGCTAGGGACAGACTTTCAAAAAGCCCGAGTCTGAATTGATTCAGTCTTTGCAGGTTAGTCTGACTGTGAAGCTTGAACCGATTTGGAAGTGGATAGACATTCCCTCTTCATTCTAGAAATGCAGGTACATGCCTGCAGTGGCTCAGGCTAGAAGCTGGGGGCCAGTGCTAGAGCAGCCCTCCTTTCACTTCTACAGTACTGAGCTGAGGGGGGCATAGCCAGGCCCGGGTAGGACACTCTAATTATTCCCCCTGCCTTGCAAGCAGCCCAGCAGGGAATGTTTATTCCCCCCAACTCAGTATTTATTAACCCATTCAGAAAACAAAGCCTCTTTCCAAGCTCTTCTTAAGCAGCTTTTCCAAAGAAGGACATTAAGCTACCTGTTGATTAGCTCCAAAAAGCCTGTATGCCTTTGTTGTCTCCCACAACACAGATCATAGCCAGCATGTGGTCTGCTAGTTAATGCTGAGGTAACTGCATAAGGCAGAAGGGAGTGGGGAATAATCCCTACTTAGCAGGGAGAAGTCAGGCAGACGCTCTGTACCTGCAGTCTCTGTTGGAGCTGCAGCCAGGCAGCAGAAGGGAGGGGCCAGCTCTGTTGTGAAGCAGAGAGCCTTGCCCAGCCCAGAAAGCATGCTGGGATGCTGGGGGAGTTTGGTTTATCTTAAACCAGCAAGGGGTCTGGGACAGATATTGCGTAAACCAGTTTGACTCATCAGTTAAGTCTAATACTATATTCAACCAGGTTTATCTCAAATTGGTTTCAGCCATTTTGAATTTGGTTTATGTGCACTGAAAATCTGTTCTGTTACAGGTTTAAACCAGTTGCTGGTCACTTAAACCAGTTTGTGTGTAATGTCTGTCCTTAGCCTTAATCTCTCACATATGTGGCATATGGTCAGTGCATAATGGGACAGCATGTTTAGTGTCTAGAGAAAAGAACCAGCTGTCTTGGGTTCTGTTTTGAGTCTGTTTCTGGGACTAAATTTGTGGCTGACCCAGTGACAGGAAATCCTTCCAGTCATACGTTCCTAAATCACTTGGGGTCAGATTATATCTTCCATTATTCACATTGCTAACTGGTGACTTACGGTGTTGCTTCATTGCCTGAAACATTTCAAATAGCACATTAAATGTAAAAAGCTACCAGTATAAATTACAAAGACTTGTTATGAATGTTACCTAAAGTAACTTCATTAGATATAAAATATTATATCCAAATATTCTTAATTTTATCATATACTTTGTCTCTGATAGCTTGCTCCAGTTCCTGGGTAATAGATGAGTCTACATATTTTACTAATACAGTTATCATGGTTATACCAGATACAGATGATAAATGTCAATAAGTGTCCACAGTAAAAGCCATGTTATCTGGCACTTCCTTAACCGGCATGCCGGTTGACATGGCAAAAGTGAAACCAGAAGTCCCACTTCTGGTTTTGCTGAGTCCCACTTTGAGCCACGGCAAATTTATTGATAATTGAATAGAGTTTACATATAATCCCATATGACTGGAAGGGATTGTTCTCTCTAGGATGTACAGGGGAGGGGCAGCGTGGTGCCTGTCCCCCGGCACACTGATGCACCGGACGCAGCGGGAGGCAGGCAAAGACGCCTCTCAGGTAACTGGCATATTTGGTGCCGGATAACAGAGATTTTGCTGTGCTTAATTTGATTTTGGTGAAAATCAATATTTTAACAGGCTTGCAGATCCTAGGACAAAAGGTATTTTGAAAGTAGAAGGCAGGATAGAGTGCAGTGAACTTGAATGGCATGTATGTTGAAATGTATTTCTGTGAACTCTTTTCCGTTACATGTCCTCTCTGTTCAGATCTCTGTAGACAGGCTATTTGAGGAAGATTATGTTCTCTGGTTACCGAAAGCTTAAGATCAACGAACTTCCTTGAGCTTTAGCAACACAGACAGCAAGGCTAATTTGGGATGGAAACATCCTGAATAGTAGGAGAATTCTTGTTCCCGGCCCCAACTGTTATCAGTGGAACATAAACAGCTTGGCTACTTGCTGGGGGCTTATAGATAGAGCAGGATGGGAATATTGTGATATGAGGAGAAACAGATGCACACAAGTCATATCTTCACCAGTTCCCAAATTCCCGTGTGGTCCTGTCAGGAGTCCTGACGCATGTCAGAAATAAACTAAAACTTCAGGGCCTGTTTAACTGCTACATTATTTCAGTGCAACCGTATTGCGTCCCATAGCGTTACACCAACCAAACCTGAATTGCACCAGAGGGAATTAGGCCCTCATTTTTTATCTTCTTAAGGCATCACATTGTTCTCTCTCAAATCTCATCAACACATGATGAAAGGAACTGAAGAAGCGCTTAGTTGGGTCAGTGCCATTTTCTCAAACCTGAGTGAATTGCCTTAAAATAAACTGCCGTCATAATTCTGACATTTGAGAATGGGGAAGACCATACAGTAGGGCTTGGATAGGAGGCGGCGAAGGAAACAATGGTGAAGAAAAAGATGGTAGATGGATTGGGACTAGAGAAAAAGAGGAGGAAGAAAGGGTAGAACGTAGAGAAGGGAAAAGTAAATAGAAGAAGGTAGACCAGATGGAAGGAAATAGGTGTTTTTGAAGACAGGAATTTAATGAAAAAGTCCTCTTAAACATGAAAAAATTCTCCCTCAAAAAACTTTAAAAAAAAAAAAAAAAAAGCTAAAGAAACAATGCGCACACAGATATAACTTCCCCCCTCTCCTCCTTCTCCTAAGCGATGGGTCAGGGAAGGGAAGGGAAAGGAGGAAGCAAGGCAGCAAATGTATTTAGTTTTAATTTAAAGAAAGTTTGCTGGATTCAACATGTTGAGTATGTGATTTAGCCGTGGTTTGGCTGCTCCCAGCAACAGAGAAATGAAAAGGAAAGAAAATGTTCCTGGCCTTTGGCAGAGGAGAAGGTGACAACCCTCCAGACACCCTCATTTCCTTTCATTTGAAGTCTGGCATCCAGAGGGTGGGGAGGCTGCCGTCACTTGGTGAGCGAGTTCAAATAAGAGCACCAGGGTGCGGACAAGTGAGCCTGAACAACAGCCCAGTGAGAGAGAGCAGCGCCCACAGACACTTTTTTTTCCTTCTTGTGGGACACGACCCAGACCCTCCTAGGACGAGCCCCCTTGCTTTTATCCATAACAAACTCAAAGCTTGCTCAAAACTGCTCCCCTGCATTTGGCAGGGTCACCTCAACCCTTCGTACTTCCCAGGGACATAAATTGTGGTCAAGGCCGTTTGCCCTGTGTGGATCTTTCAGATGAGACCTTGTGTCTGCTCTGCTTGGACATTGCTGGATGTATGGCACTTCTTGTTAGGAGCAGGGTGTTAAACCTGGAGTTCTGGCCAAATTCCATCCTGGGGGTTTACACTGTGCCTGTCTAAATAGCACGGGTGGCTTCGTAAGTGAAACAAACTGATAATGAACCATAGCCACTAAGAAACTGTTCCTCGTGACCCTGAGCGCTTTTTCAGGGAGGTTCCTTGTTAATCTATTAATTTTAACAGATTAACAAGGACCATGCATACATCTAGATGCAGTTCCAGACCCCTGTGTTATCCTTTTTCTCCAGGATGCATTTGTGTATGCTCTGTTACCCCTAAGCGTTTCTGTAGCACCTTCACCATAGTATCTGTTAACTGTAAAATGCAGTAGCTCCAGCATAGTATTTGATGCTAGTCTGTGATAGGGGTCAGGGAGAAAAGGCTATCTTTTAAAACAGGGTTGTCCTTCAAATATGTATTTTCTTATGAGGTTCATTATGTTTGTGTTCTTAATTAGCTACCAGACACTGTTTCCAATGTGTCCATGTCTTTACCCAAATCAGTCATGCTAATGGGGTCTCTCTTGGTGGATTAATCACAGCAGTTGAACCTGTGCAGGTTTAGATAGTGGTTTGAACAGCAGCCAGGCAGATGGATGCCTATCCATGTTCTCTTAACCTTTCCACTCTTTGGGAAACACTGGCCTTTCATTCAGTGTTTGTACAGCACACAGCAAATGATCCCAGTCTATGTGGTCTTGGTCTTGGTCCATGCATGGGCATTACCTCAGTATATGTGATAATAAGATGAAGAAGCATTTCTTCCCCCTCACAGCTTTGCTGCCCTCTGAGACATTTCAAATAGATCACATCCCCTTACATAGGACATCTCTTCAGGCAATAGTCCAGAAGCTGCATCCCTATTCATTGTTGACTCTTCATCCTAAGAGGTGTCCACTCTGTAATTCCTGTGCAAGGAGACCTGCTGGCCCTATATCATTGGCTTCACAGGTCTTGCTGTTTTCATTTCTAAAAATCATCTCTGAGTCCCTGGAGAAATCCCACCATCTTTGATAGTCAAGAATTAAAATGGTGCCAAAACTTTAACAAACTCATGAAGGATTTTGAAGCTCTCCCTAGGAGTTAGATATCTGACTTCTTCCTTGTTTGCAAGCCAGAATACTAAAAAACAAATGAAAAAAAGGCATCCTAAACAAATCCCATTTCTTTTTAGTGTTGATTACATACTCCTTCCTTTAAGCTCAAAGAATTGTCTGAAAAGGAATTGCAGGCACAGCTTGAGTCAAACTGACCGGGCCTGGTCCCAAGATAGGTGGTGAAACCATGGAGTTCCTCATTAAAGAAACCCTGAAACCCTAAAGCTGTAGATTTATTTGGCACATGTACAGATATTTGTGGATGTTGTTTTATATTTCGGGTTTATTTTTAAAGGAGACCAAAATTAACTCAAAAAACTGGTTCCTCTTGTTATATTTTTAGATAGGACCCAGGTTGGTTAAGTGAGGGAAATCTTGTAACTTCCTCATACTTGGATTTAATGAAAAGAACAAGAACAATAGCCTTTTGGGGGAAAAGTGAAAGAATTATTTATTTTTAGCCGGCACATACTGATTCTCAGACTCGCACGTTCTTACATAATGCATCAGAGGTTAGAGTTCGGTCCTGGAGAACATGCTCTTCTGTGTATTCTGCAAACTGCACAATAGAAACACTGTACTGCAACTTGCATAACATCCAACCCCGTTTCTCAAGAGTCGAGCGTATGCTGTCTGTCACTAAACAGGATACAGTAACATGTGTTTGAGACCGGATTTACAGCACAAGAGAACAGGTAGTCAGGGGGGTAGGAAGGAATCTGGACTGTTGCTTTGTTTATTTTGTTTCAGATGGTCTACTCTCAGTTGAGTAGTACAATACTCGGCAAGTGGTCAAGATGAAACAATACCAGATGTTGCGTGATATGCGCCTCTCTCAGTTTGTGTTAATCTTGCGGACCCAACAGCCAAGAGAGAAAGAAATGACTAAAAAATTAGAAGCTTCTATAATTTGGTTGAAAATAATGCTTCGTATTAAAGCACAACATTGTCATTTTGAGTTCCAGTTATCTTGCCAGAGGTAGAAGCAGATATTCTGTCATTACCAGGTGGTGATGCTCAGCCTTCCCAATTTACTAGCATTGATACAACCCTGAAATGCTGGATAGCATATCAGAGGCAGACAAGGTTCCTTGGGTGAATTTGATATCTTTTATTAGACCAACCCAAATGGTTGGAGAATGGTTATTAAGCAAGCTTTCGGGTTCAAAAACCCTTCGTCAGGCTAAGGAAGCTTCAGCAGTTGGTGTGTGCTCTTCCTGGATCGCATATCAGTGATCCAGGACTGCATATTGTCTTCCTTGGGCCTCAGGTGGCTCTGTTTGCTGGGAGAGAGTCCATATGCATAGGGAAAAGGAGAAGCATCTTGGAGGTGTGTTTTCATTGGTCTAAGTGGCAGCTGTTTGAAACCCTGATTCAGTAAAGCATATGTTTAATCCCATAGTTAAGCATCGTTGATACGAAACAGATTTACTGAACCAAGGCCTGAAAGTTTCTCGTAAGTTTGAAATACTGGAAATGCAGTAATCTGGGGAGGGCAAGGGCGAGAGAGCCTTGCAGTTTGTCACATGGATATGAACATTATACATGTGGTGCTGTATTTAATAGATTGTACCTAATTCAACCCTTCCTGTTTTCTGATATATTGAAGATGTACATTTATTTTTTAAAAGACAGTAAATGCAATGTGTGTGATTCCTTGAGGCAGCGAATTCAGAAGCTGATGCACATCCTTTATTTTTGTTTTAAATAATTCAGCAGAATGAAGAGCAGAACATTAAGCTGCGTGTTGAGGAAAAAGAATAGGAATATGCACAAGCTGGCAGAACTAGCATTGCTCGGAGAACTGTATTTTTCACATTTTTCGCCTTATGCAATCTTAAGTGTTTCTGAAGCCAGTAGTTACTATTTATGAAGTTTGGTGAAGGGTGTAAGGGTAGGTGGGGAGGGTGGCAAGGCAAGGAGAAAAAGGAAAAGATGACCCTAATGCAGCAGCTAAAAGCCACCAAAAGGTCAAAGTAGTTGTTGGAATTGATGTTGTGGTGTCTCCTGTCTCTACTCTTTGCATGCAACAGCCACAGGAACCTGCAGACTTAGCAAAGCTAATGTACCTTAGGACAACAAGCTTGCCCACTGAGAGTACATAGGACTTACAAGACACTTGCAAAGCTGTGGTGTTGTCATGTTGGCCTGGATAAGGGAATTCTGCCTTCCATGGTACTGTGCTACACGGGGACTTTTTCCACTGAGGAAGGCAAGGTAGAGGGAGTGGATTGGCTAATGCATAGTGACTTCATAGATCTAATGGATCTCCTTGTGTGGGGAGAGGCTCAGCCCAGGAAGCAGTTTTGCTGATATTTTCCAATGTGGGGAGGAGTCTATCAACGTACCTTATACCCCTGCTTTGGGTCTTTGTGCAAGGCCTCCAAATGGCATCAAGACACACAAGCCTTTTGCTGGGCTGCTGCACAAATGGCAAGCTTCGCCCACGTCAGAACAGTGAAGTCCTGGAACAGCCTCCTAGTAGCAGGAAGAGAGATGCAAATCTCTATGTTTTCAAGACAGAGATTGATCAAGGCATGGAAAGGGATTGTAGGAGGTGACTGCTTGTGATAGCGGGGGACTGGACTGAGTGACCCAGCAGGCCCACTCTGTTCACATGCAGCAAGTGCAAAAAAACGGAGGACTGATTCTGCAGTAAGTTTCAACTCCTAGATTTCACTGTGTTTTTGAAAAAAGAAAGGGCCTGAAGGACAGGTGAGGATGTTAGCATGCTTTTCAGATTCAACTTAAAAATTGTCTGAACATCTTTTGCACAAATATTCCAAACAAATTTGCCTTGAAAAGAATAAAATGTAAATTCATCCCACAAGGAGAGTAGCGAATTCATCATGTAGGAAAGGAGGTTGGATCAGACAGGAGGTGATAAATAGTCTGTGAAAGGACAGGCAGGGGAGAGCAGTGGAAAATACAAAAGAGGTTCTTCCCATTGACCAAGCTACGTAGGGAGGCTGAAGCGAGTCCAATAGGTATGTTAAGTTAATAAAGTTGAGGTCTCCTGCCTCAAACCATCATTCTGCATGTCCTCACTCTCCTACAGGCCCTGTTTTAGAAAGCAGCCGGTGAGTAAAAGCAGAACGGTGGAGAATCATAGAAAATCCGGGTTGGAAGGAGGTCATGTAGTCCAACACCCAACTCAAAGCAGGACCATCCAAAACTAAATCATCCCAGCCAAAACTTTGTCTAGCCGGATTTGGAAAACCTCCAAGGATGGAGCTTCCACCACCTCTCTGGGTAACCTGTTCCAGTGTTTTACTACCCTCCTAGTGACAAAATTCATCCCAATATCTAACCTAAACTTCCCTTGCTGCAACTTGAGACTGTTCCTCCTTGTTCTGTCATTTGCTACCATTGAGAACAGCCTAGATCTATCCTTTATCAAATCCCCCTTCAGGTAGTTGAAGACTGCTATTAAATCCCTTCTAGTCTTGTCTTCTGTAGGCTAAATAAGCCCAGTTCCCTCAGTCTCTCCTCATAAGTCATGTCCCCCCAACCCCCAAACCATTTTTGTCACCCTTTGTTGGACTCTCTCCAATTTGTCCACATCCTTTCTGTATTGGCAGGGTGGGGGATGACTGACCACAGTACTCCAAATGTGGCCTGAATGCATATTTTGGATTTTAAGGATAAAGGTTGCTCCTGGCAATAACTGAGATACAATGCTTGAGTAATTAATGCTTGGATTTCTCTCAGATTGTTACTAATATTATTTGCTCTCTTGAATGCACTGGTAAAAGACAAACAGTGCGAAACTGTCTGCCTGGCATGCCCAGCCAATTTTCAACCCAATCTTAAATGACCTGAACTTTTGCTCAGGAAATAGATTTAAAAGCTTCTTGTTTCCATTGATCACCCCCAGGAGACAAACCAGGGTCTTTGTTTGCTGAGACTGGATCTGGTCATTCTACAGGCAGTAAAATGTTCTTGCTCAGCAAGCGCTACTTCCTGCATTTTCTCCTGTACTCCATCTCCACAGATGAGATCAGTGGAAAGCAAGATGGGGAGGAGAATAGCCTAGGGATTGCAAAATACACTGGGAGAAATGTACTTTTCCATGCATGTCTTGCTTGCTGGACTGCACATTCCTCTTTACTTGATGACAGTATTATGCGTTGGGTTGTGCTGGTAGCTAGGCAGCTACCCAAAGCAACATATCCAGGTGCCAATGAAACTTTCCATTGACTGAAGTGGGTTCAAGGATAGCAATAACAACTCACAATTCAGTCTCCTGTGAGGCCACAACACAAGGCTTCGTATAATCTTTTTAACCAGAAGTTGTTCTGAAAAAGATCTCAAAATATAACCCATACCTTTTACTGCACAGCTGTTCCAGTGGTTTAGAGAGAAAATGCATCATTATTTACTGACATTTTATTTCACCTTTGCTGGCAAATTATAGCAGTGGTCAGTGGTTCTGCTCCAAATGACTTTTCTTAAGTCTGGATAATCATAAACTCTTGAGATATCTAGGGTGGCTAATACGTGTGTCAAATATTGAGGGAGAAGAGAGACCTTGATATAGACTATGCATAAAGTTGGTATTAAATGGATTTCATGCATGTAAGTGTGAAAGACCATATTAACCATTTATATATGAGTGAATAATTATTGAAAAGTCATGGTATTAAGAAAAACTTCTAAAACTCCTAAACATTCCCTCCTCTGAGATTCCCATTAGACAGATTAGACGGTATTTAAAGTAAACTGTAAACATTTCAGAGAAGAAGCCATCTGTATTTTGTGTACTATATAACCCCAGACACAGTACCATCTTGGGGCCTGATTTCTACTTCCTTTAGACACGCTGAATACTGGCTTATTTTGTAAGCAGTCCTGCTGATATTAGTGGGACTAATTGCAGAGTTAAGTCCTACTCAGTACAACAGGAGTAGGTGGGCAGAATTGGGCCCTTAACCCATAATAAATAATAACATAAAGAGGTAGTTAGAAGGCAGGGTAGATTTGCATCTTTATACACTAACTAAGTTGAAGATGTAAAGCATAAGCTTTTGTAAGCGGAGGACTTACTTCATCAGATGCTGTAATAAATAATAACATGTCATTCCAAATCCAGAAACCCCTGAGTAAGGATTGTTACTATGGAGGGATAAGCCAAGGGAAGCTGGTAACACAATCTGTGAATCTTCCCATTATAAGATCCTGCCAATTTTTAACCATTTAGACTAAAATTTTCCATGATCAGTGTCTTTCATGGGCTCATTATTTTGAGTACTGGGAGAGTTGGGAGCAGAGGGCTGAAGTTGGAACTGGAAGCCAGGACATTCACATCTGCCACCAAAGGCAATGGGATATGTGCTTTGTGCTTGGGAAGTGCTGTCTAATACAAAGTACTTGGAAACAGATCCTAAACATCTTGTATTGGTTGCTCCAAAATCAGTGAATGCTTAGCCTTACTGTACCTAGGATCCATACTTTAGAATAAGGAATGATGCCACTCTATTGTCCCGTAGGCTAAGTACAAACAGTCAAAAAGCCTGAGGCTGAATTGATTCAGTCTTTGCAGGTTAGTCTCAGCTGCAAAGATTGAACTAATAAGCAAATGAACAAACATTCATTTTTTATTCAGAAAATACAGCCACATGCCTGCAGTAGCTTAGGCCAGAAGCTGGGGGCGCTAGAGCACAACTCTCTGGCTGTAGCTATCATGGGCTGTATGTTTGCTTCCTCTCTCTGCTGTCCCCAGGGTCTCTGGGATTTGCAGTCCAGACTCACAGCAGCAGGACTCTTGCAGGGTTGCTCTTGACTTCTTCTTCCTGCTTCTAGGTGCTTCTGGGATTTGTAGTCCAGTTGCAGCCAGCACCAAGTGAGCAAGGCAGGGCAGCTCTACACTCCGGGGAAGGGAAGTTTAACCACCCTCCCTGGCCCCAGGCCCCAGCAGGGGTTTGCCTGGGGGGACCAGTGAGCCAGCCGTCACTGCTTAAGCTAGCGAGACAAGTGAGCCAGCCATCATTGCTCCATCTGCTCATATTAACTGAGGGCCATTTATTCTTTGCATGGATTGAGGCAGGGGTCCTGTGAAAAAGATGCTTTGTGATCATGTAGTGTATCAGAACATACACCCCTGGGGGCGGTGATACTAAATGAAATAGATTATTAGGAAAAGTTAAGTAGACTCAGGCCAGTAGCTGAATTGTCTCCTGTTTTATTCTTTTTTTTTTTTTTTTACTAAGAAAATTACTGCTTTTCTCTTCCTAAAATGAGCAGTTTGATAATATTTATTGTTTGCTTTTCACACTGTTGTGGTTGATTACATTTTTCCTGTGGGTGGAAGGAAACGTTTTGATATCCCATGGCCTTATCCATGAACTACTTATTCCATGTGGCATGTAAGCAGCAGGGATTTCCTTGTCCCTGGCTGGAGTGCTGCGTACCTCCCCTCTTACCTACAAGTCGGATGACATTAATCAGTGTGGGTTTCTTAGCAAGCAATGGAATTCTCAACCACGGAAAGGTCAAGGACCAACAATTCCCCAAAGGGCAGAGAAGGCGAAGGAAAGAAAACGCAGGAGCGAGCTGGTTGTGCCAGCTCACAAACACTGAACTTGAGTGTATCTGAAGCACTGGGGGGCAGAGTGCAAATAAGCCGCGTGGTCCAGCATACATGCCCAGTACTTCCATGGCAGGTAGCCCATGCTTTCCCCGACCTTGGCAGCTTGACGAGGATAATATTTTTGCAAGGATGAACTGCTCTTGAACAATGTGTCTAATGTTTGAGCGGTGGCACAAACATACTTTCCTTTCAGATCGGGCATGTGGCTCTTCTTTTTCCGCCTTGCTTTTTTATTTTTTCTTCCTCTCGCACAAACACATTTGATGTGGCCAGTGAAAAGGAAATCCTAGTCTTCATTTAAGTTCCTGGAGACATTCAGTGACTCGGAAGATAGCACAATTCAGTCCCTTGGCTTTCTGCAGCAGGCTAAGTTGAAGAGGGATGCTTGGGCTTTGTCTAACCTAGTGGTGCTCACCTTTTTGTTCATGGGGCTGTGCCAGCTCCCTCCACAAGCCGGTGGACCCAATCTGGCACCCAGGGCAGGTGTGGTGGGGCCCCATCCAGCTGTGTGGAGGCAGTGGGATATCACAGATCTGATCCAGCCATACGAGGAAAAGAGGTTTGAGCGGGTCCCCACCTGGCAGGTGGGAGGAAAGGGGGCATGGCCCAGCCCTGCAGAGGGGAAGGGGGGCATGGCTTGGCCCCGAATGAGCCTCACAGTGGGAGAGGGCATAGCCTGGCCACATGGAGTGAAGGGAGCACGACTTGGCCATGCAGGGGAAGGGTCATAGCCTGACTCCAACCCACTTCACAGGGCTTGGGAATTTGATATTGGGGAGAGGGACACTGCTCCCCCATCACCAAATTTTCCCACCCGCTGGCTGGCTCTGCGGGCTACATTTGGCCAGTGGGCCGGAGGTTGAGCACCCCGATCTAGTCTCATCGGGCAGCTCTATTGAAGATGTTGCACATCCCTCTCTGGGGAATCCAAGAGTCTCCCTAAGGGTTGGTCTATACGCTGCACAGTGACTTCAGTGTGGTGTAGACATACCTGAGGTAGTTTTCAAGTAGCCAACTAGGTACCAATAGCATAGCTGTTCTGACTGGCTACATAATATTGCCTCAGAGAGCTTGCTTGTTAAACAGCTCTGGTAAAGACGTAAAAAAAATAAAAAACAACAACAGCCTACAATGCTCAAGTCTATCCATACTGGGCTGGAAACCCACAGTAACCATACTAGCATCAAATGTGTATATAGCCATAGTCGCCTCTTAGCCCCAGGAGGGAAAACAGGATAACGAAGCTGAGTGTAAAGACACTAAAAAGGCTGTAGCCCCAAATCTCTACCCTGAAGTACTGGTGCCGTGTAGCCTTCACAGCCCTATATGGAGAAGGCGTAGTTGCTCCTCACTTACCCAGCTTTCTCAGAAGATGCTGTACCTGGAGCAAAAGGACATGGTGGATTGACTCTCTTATACCCAGTTGACCTCTGGCTGCCATTTCAGGCCAGCTGCTAGCAGATATAATTTAGAGCAGATTTCTGGCATAGGTCTGAGGGCTAGCGTAGCACCCCACAGGTTGCCTTTCCTCAGCAGCCCTGCCCAGCTTTGCAAAAAGATGTATGGCATTTAGCATGTTTAAAGACCTAGCCAGTGCATGCTTGAAAATGTAGGTAACCTTGAGAGAACCCCATTTCTTTCTTCATTCAGTGAAGTAGCACAATGAATGAGCAAAGTTTACACATGAGAGTTTAGCCTTGAGAGAGCATCAAATAATCTACAGCCACTTAACTAACTTGCAAGTTTTCATGCCACTTTGTCCTGGAACCCTATTAGCTTTTTTTAAGCTAAGGAAAGCATGCTGAGTCAGCATAGGATGGGCGATTCCAGGGGATGCTCTGGGAGGTGCTGGTAATCCAGTAATTAGCACTTCTCATTAGACTCCCTATCGGAGTGTGTTGCTGTGGAGACTGATTCTGGAGACAGATCAAAGGGCTTCTTAGCGGTGTTTGCAGAATTAGGGGGTGACAGCTTGCAGAATTAGGGGCGATAGTTAAGCTTCTTCTTTTCCTCTCTGGTTGATTGTATGCTGTTTCCTGAAACCTTTTGGTAGTTCTGGGTTGCTTATTCTTACTGGAGAACCGTAATGTTGTGTAGTACTCAAATGCTGCTGAAGAGAGTATTTTTCAGCAATTTCTACCTATGCTGCAGTTTATGAATACAAGTTTTGGTGGGGATAAAAAGCACTATGTAATTATAAGACATTATGCGCAGCACAATATGAAACTAACCCAGGAAATGAGCAAGGAGAGTCAAAGGATATAAATTTGAGGGGAAAAAAATTGAGACAGCAACAGATGATCACAAAGAAGGAAAACATTATCAGTTTCCTGAGACGTCAGCTTTTATAAACATAAGAAGGAGCTTCCCCATAAAAATATGCTTTCTCTAGCTATGTTTAATATTGTCCAAGGTTTTTACGTGTTTGGATAGCAGCCACTGAGCCCTCTTAAAGTATTCACAATAATACAGTCAGAAAGGCTACTCAGTCCTGTATATGTCTGTTAGAAAGGAAATCAGAATACTTTCCGTTAGCAATCCCTGCTTCTCCAGGTTCCTCCTAGTTTCGTCTGAGTTTGCAAATTGCTTTTAAATCGCTTTTCCACTATTATACCAACTTTAGTCGGCACGCTACAACCTTCACACCCACTCAGAGGGGGTTATCGCTCCGCAGGAAGTTGAAGCAGTGTGTGAATATAAATTAAGATAACATCAATGTTTCAATTAGATGTAGAGTTTGTTTTTCAGAGGCTGATTTCTGGGCCACAAAATTAGCTTTGGTGTTAACTTGTCAAGATAGATGCTTTCATCAGAGCAAAATTTGTTCTTTTCATAGAGCCAGGGAGAGAGATTGATATGTGTGAGTTGGGGTGGGAAGTATTACTGGCCGTTTAATTAGTTGGGTTGAATATTGAACTTTTTTTGCATAATATTACTTTTTTTTTTTAATGGGGCTTGTTAGGCATTTGAAATAATGCTTTCACAGTTTATGACTGTAGGGGTTTGTTTGCTTAAGGAATTTGTGGGTTCAAAAACAACAGGGAGAAAGGAAGCAGACAATTTTGTTGTATATAGCAGAATCCAATAGTTTGTTTGAAAGAGTCATTAATAAAATAGCTGAGAAGTTTAAAACTTGAAGGGGCTAGTGAATCATATGTAGCACAGCAGCCACATATACTGGTTAAATACGCTTTGGCATTCTAGACTGCAGTGATTTCTATGCACATCGAAATACATTTAATACACCTGGCAAAGTGTTATTCTAGACAACTCCTTCAGGTCCTACCCAAGTTGATTCAGCATGTGTCGAGTGGTTTTGCAGAACTCTTTTTAGTTTTAAGAAAATGATTCACAAGATGTCTCCTTTAGTTTCCTGGAACTGAGATGTTTATTTTGTGCTCTGTACAACAGCAACAGTCCTGCAGATTTCATAACCTTAAACATTCAAATTACAACTTCTACTGAAATATTCTTTCAGCATGTATTACTCAGGATAGCACCAGGAGGAAGACTAAATAAAAGTACGAGACAGAAAATAAGTCAAGTATTTCAGTCAATATCTCTAGGACTGGACATAAAAACCCCAAAGGGAAAGTACTTGCTAACAGCCTTCTTTTAAGACAGACCATTGAATTCAGTTGCAACTATCAAAACTAGTGCAAAACAAGAACAACCATACCTTTATTCACAGAGCCTCATTGGACAGCTCTGAAGCCAGAGGTGACTTTGTATATTTTCTTTGGGGGAATTTTTCCATTGATTTGGCCTTGTCGCTCAGGCATTGCTGAATGTCATTTAAGACAAGAAAAATAAACTGTTCTTGTAGTCCGACTTAGCTGAATGTAGACAATATTAGCAGCATCCTGATAATCATCATCTCCTAAAGGCAGATGAATAACAACCACATTCAAGTTCCAAAAGGTGGGTTTGGAGGTATCTTATGCCTTTGGCTAGGTATAGACATTCAAAAAGCTCAAGGTGGAAGCCATCTAAGTTATACGGTTTTGTCTAAGTGACATAGTTTAGATCGGTAGCGAACAGAGCACATACTCGCCCTTTGGTGGTGGGTGGGGAGGGAGCCTATCTTAGACTGGGATCTGCCATTTTTAAACCAGTATATGTGTGCGCTGAACTTCTGTTCTTTTATGGGTATAGACCAGTTTCTGATCACCTATATCGGTAAAAGTGTAAGATCTGTACCTGCCCCTTGTGTTTGCTATCACATGGGAAGCTATAGCAGGGCATGAAAGCAGTTCAGCGGTCCACTCAGTAGTTTCATGACCCAATAGTAAACCCAATCTAGGAACTGTACTTAGGAAAATCCCCTCAGAGTTATTGAGCCTATGACATGTATTTATAAAGCATGCTTTGCAGGTTCAGGAACCAATTCCTTCTCGTCCTGATTAAATTTTTGAACCAGCAGAAATATGTAAAAACATACCTGCTCTTAAGATTTTTGTCCTAATTCAGTGCACTAAATGCATTCCAAATTCCTTTGAATTTGTAACCAAACACCCTAATGTGCGGGCCGGGAGCACCCCGAGCCCTTTTTCACGCTGCACGCGGGCTGTGGCCAGCAGCCCGGGCACGCGGGGCGGAGAGGGGAGGCTTTCGCTCTGGAATTAGGCACGGACGCGTATCGGTAGTTTAAAAGATTGTTTACTTACACCGAGATGGCAGTGGTGTAGGCTGGAAAGCTTGCTTCAGTTGCAGTTACAGAGAAGAAAAAGGAAAGAGGCAGACAAGAGTTCTAGACTCGTGAACTCTAGCCCAATCTGGCTGAAGGCTCTGAACACGGGAGCCCGTCGCGTCAGCCGAAGAAATGAGGATCCGCAGCGCTTAGAGATCTTCACACAGCGTGAAGTCTCCTCCTCCCTTGTTCGTGGAGTCCTCCAACTTGGGCGGAAACCACTCAAGCCTCTTATACGGCTAGGAAGCCAATCACTAGCCGTCACGTGTGAATAATTTAGAACTGGCCAATAATGGGACTCGAATTAGCATACAAATGGTGGGAACTCTTTGCAACGAGCATTTCTGTGCTGCAACAAAGAAATGCACCCTGCAAAGAAAGCTTCAAATCGGCGGGAAATTCTCCCTTGCACCGGGGTTCTCTTTTGCAGCAGAAAACTCCACCGTGCAAGGAAGCTTGCAATTTAGCGGGGACAATTTAGCAGTGCCGAAGCACACACAAATAAAAATCACACCTTTTGGGTTGTGACACCTAATATAAAGGATTTTTTACGACCAGGGTACATAATGATTGGATGAAAAGATAAGAAAAAATGTCAAATAATTCTACCTGATCAACACATCAAAGAGCTCCTCAACACAGCTCACAAAGACACTCTCATGGACCCAGAGGAACTGCTCTTTATCTTCAGCTCCCTCTGTGCAAAAATGAAGTTTATTTCCTACCTATGGGGACTTTTTACCATCTTGTACCATCTACGCTTTTCCCAGAGCCTGACGAAGGGACTTTGATCCCAAAATCTTGCAGAAAAGGACAGTTTTCTTGCCATTTTCCAGTTGGTCTAATAAAAGGTATCATTTTGGAACCACGAGTTCTAGTTTTTTTGTATATAAATTAAATTTGTTCACTCAGACTCCTGATATCCAACTACAAATCACCTTGCATGCAGTGCTAATGTTAACTGGGTAGCTGAGAGGTGTTGAGCATTTTATCCAAGTTAAATGTACTTCGCAGAGGTGAGAAACCTGAGCTTGATCTCAAACCCACTGAAATCAGTGGGAATCTTTCCATCGGCTTGCAGCGGATTTGGGATGAAGCTTGTTATTTGTAACAATCTATTTATGTATTTGATGCATCACTTCTCCTTCCTCGCGCATTTTTGGCAAACAAAGTTGGTTGTGTTCGTTATTTGAAATTACTTGAATGTTTTATAACAGCATAATTCTTTTTTCTGCAAAAAATTATTTTAACTGTATCATAGCAAAGAGGTAGGTAGCTGTGTTAGTCTGAAGTCAAACAGAAGGTAGGACAGGGTGGCACCTTATAGGTTAACTAGTTCGAAGAAGCATGAGCTGTCATACGCAATGGCGTACTGGCAAAGGCAGGCAGAAGTCCTTTTCAGTCAAACTTGGATAAACTGGCTTTCATTAAGATAATTTCATCCCCCCCACCCACATGTACCTGCTCAGTCCCAGAGGAGATGGTTCACCGTCTCACCATTTGCCTGTACTCCTATGAGAGGGCTGGATCACTGCTGCCTCACTAACAAAGAAGTGCCATCACTTGCTGAACCCTGCTGATGTTTGGAGGGGTGGTGTCTCTACAGCATCCACAACACTTCATTTGCCCCCCGATGCTGCTGAATTTAACAGAAAGTGGAACTACATTGTCATCCCTACTGCTATTCACCCCAAATTAACAAAGAAAGATCAAGATGTGCCACATGCACATTTTGGTACTAATGCACATTTTGATGATATAACATACTTGTGAAAACTCATTCATACTCTATTGCAATTTGACTTTTCATGGAATTTTTCAAGGGCCAGGGTAAACTATGGCTGGTTATAGAAAGTAAAGAAAGGGACAGTGTGCGCTACAATAGTGGATTTAATTGAGGATGTCCCTCCATCCTCTCGCATCGTCCCAGCCGGAAGGTTTGGAACATTTCCATCTATAGTATAATGCTTCTGTGAGGCATGGAGTTTATTCCTGCAGCCTAACCCCATGAATTGGGGGAGAGGGAGGGGAATAGGGAAGGTACACAAAGCAAACACTGTCTGTCTCTGAATAATTAAATGGGATGATTAAAGATCAGATGATTATTTTTTGTTTGTTTTAAGGGAGACAGTTGACAAGCAGAGAAAATTAAGTTGGCAGGACTTATAACCAGTTTGGAGTAATTCCATTGTCACAGATAATCTTGATTGCATTTGTATTTTTAATTAGTTGAACCAGTGTACTCTACATCAAAGCAACACCCATTTTAAATGCTTAGTTGAGGCTCTGTCAGAGTTTCCTCTGTAACGTCTCACATTGGAGAGGAAAATAACTTGGGCATAAAAATGTGTTCCAAGCTGGAGTTCAGAATGCATGGTCTAGATGTTTGTAAATTATGATGGTTTGCAGTGCTTGAGACTAAACTTAAATTGCTTACCATTTAAAGTAAGAAGTTCAGCAAGGAATTAATGTATATGGAATAATAGATCTCTGTATATTTTACTTAACTTTAGAAAAATTGCGCTTTTCCTACTGATAAATTAACTTCTTCACAGTCCTTGCTTTTTAGGATTGATGGACACCTGCTCAATACTGATACTAGAGTACTAATGTATGCATCCTTCAAGACAAGGGGTGAGGTTCTGTCTTTGCTTTTTATCTCTGTAAAGTGCCATGCAAGGTTATCATGCAGCGTAGATGTTTAACATAAAAAGACACTCTTTAGTGATCTGTTGAACTAAATGTCTCTTCTATAGATTTGCATTGCAAGTAAACAGCAGACAAGGACACTTTGGGCTGCATGGTGGAAAGGTGCGTATTGAGGAGAGGGTTCAGTTCTTCAAAGAATAGACATGTTTTGCTCCCTTTTCTGAACCTGTTGTTGTCCCAGGCTTTATTATATTGAACCTGCAGCATTCTTTATGAGTCACCAAGCAAATGAGATCCCATTGCTGTATGTATATATCTTGCCAGCCAGCACAGCACATGCAGCAAAGCTCTTGTTTCACCATTAAGAATGACATAGCATTTGAAAAGTGGGACCTGTATTTGGTTTTTTGGTGATAAGTGCTGAGCCCTTATACAACACTTTTCTTATTTTACATTGCAAATGCATAAAGCACATGGTGCATCTTGTACAGCTCCTCTCGACGCTCTGATCTACAGTGCTGAAGATAAGATTAGAATAGAATGGAAGAGAATAATTAGAGGACCACCAGTGTCAGCAAGGCTGACTTTGGCCCCTCACTTGTGAACATGAGGTTGAACTTTCTGTATTGAAACACATTTAAGATAGATGAAAATCCATTTTTTGCAGAATGTAATAGATGTTCCAGCTTTGCATCTTAGTCTAAAATATAACAGCAGTACAGACCCTCTTAATAATACAATCAAAGCAATTTAAGTTGTTTTACAGCATACACAAAGAACCCTTTGATAGAAAGAAAAATTCATTGCCCTTAAAGATGAGGTGGCTTAGTATGCACTCTTTATTTAGTTTATATGTAGACAGTTGTAATTTCACATTTGACTAGAGAAGGGCTGCAGTAAATTAGAAAAGATATTTTTAAGCACTAGTGTTAGGTTTGCAGGTTTTAAATGGAAAAACCTATTACTACTTAATGTTTCTTTAAATGGGGGTTATTCACTGTTTTTATTAATGCAGTGACATACACATAACTATTACGTATACATTTCAAAGTACTGATGTCATTTTTTTGGACAAAGAAGCAGCTAATTACCGTAACTACCCACTGCTCATAAGGTAGTCTCTTGGTGCAGCGTTGCTGCATATTTTTTAAACATTTAGCTTGATTCCAGATTTTGTCATCTTTTGTTTTGTGCAAGTCTTTAAAAGAGAATGTTTTGAATGTGGGAAAGGGGTGGGAAATGGATGTGGTTTTGGTTTTGGGTTTGAGTGGTTAAGATCTATTTTATTCACACCTAAGGTGTGAATGCAGGACAGAAGTTGACCCATCTCTAGCTGAACTTTCCATAGATGGCTAATCTGGTTCAGAAATGAGGTTATGTCCTGATGGGTTTTAGTGGCTTTGAAAAAGCTGTAGATTTGGTGCAGCAATGAACCATGAAATCTGAGTTATATGTCAGCCATTATGTTGACATGATTTGTTGTCATGGGACCTGAAGTAGGGAGAGAGTGTATTTGTCTTTGTTTTTAATGCACCATTTGTTGGCACAAGTGGAAGATGTCTCTTCCTAAGGAGGCTACAGGATGGGAACAATAGGTGAACTGAGATCAGTCTTCGGAAGTTGTACGACTTTGAATCAGCTTTGGGAAGGTCAGTCTTGGAAGGTGCAGACAGAAGTGACAATTTTCACCTTATCAAGCCACAAAAAGTAGTATGTAGCTGTGACTAAACAGAAGTGCACGGCTGCAGAGAGCTTAAAAAATTGCCGATTGGGTGAAAATCTGACTCCTGATTACATGAGGTGTCAGATAAAAACATTTCAAAATGTAGCATCTTCTGTAACTTGCATTTGTGGAGCTCCCTCCACTGTTTTCAGAATGGGAGGGAGAAAGGGAACGGAGGGAGTTCAGTCTGGGAGGGGTTTAGCCCCTCTGAGGGGTGTGGCAGGTGTGTTGGAGCCCCCCCTCCAAGTGGGGGTGCAGCTCGAATTCACCCACCCAACCCTTCAGCACCAGCTGGGGAGCCCCAAGAACGAGCTCCTTCCACTGCCTTCCCCCGTCCCATTCTGAAAGCAGTGAGCATTGGCAGAGAGCCTGGTTGTTGCTATGAGAACCTGGCTGCAGGCTCCCAGCTGAAGGTAGACTCCCCTCCCCCCTGGAACCCACCATGAACTTCTGTTTGGTCTGCGGTAACGTTGCAACTTAAAGCGCTTTGCAGAAATTGTTCTGAGTTACAGCTTGGAGCTGCACTTCTGTCTGCACCCCAAGAGAGCAGAAGGGTCCTGATCTTAGGTTATTTAAGAAACCCCGCCTCAGCTTCCTTGGAAAAATAGGCATGAAAGGGGAAATACATAATTAATCCTATGTGCATAAGTTTCTGCCAGGGGTAATGATGGTGGAGATTATAGTTTGAAGGCAAGCAGAATTGTATTTCATTTGGACCTGTTAAGTTTTTGATACAGGCTAACCTGGCCAAGGAAAATAAAACCGCAGGCCAGAGCTCCTTTTTCCTCTGCACCCCCCGCCCCCCCTCCCTCTTCCCTCTGCAGCCCCTTCCCCACTCCTTACTGTCAAGACCCTGCTTTCTTTGGGCCACCTATACATGTGCAGCGAGGGCTGCTCTAACGAGTTAATCAAGGATGCTGAAGCGTGATAATTACTGTGCTTCAGCACACTCCAGCATCACATGTATCAGCATCCCTGCA
Source organism: Alligator sinensis (assembly GCF_000455745.1). Classification (NCBI taxonomy): domain Eukaryota; kingdom Metazoa; phylum Chordata; order Crocodylia; family Alligatoridae; genus Alligator; species Alligator sinensis. The sequence continues at coordinate 1,117,436 of NW_005841958.1, read as the reverse complement.
CTGGAAAATGGCAGCAGGTGCACTTTAAGTAAAGCTCATTCAACGAGCTTTAGTTAAAGTGCCTCCACCACCATTCTTCAGTGTGGGAATGCTGGTACACATGATGCTCTGGGTGTTTTAATTAGAGCGGCTGTTAGAGCCACTATAATTAAAGTGCCCCCCCCTCCCCCCAACACACACGCATACTCCCAGGGCACGTGTATAAATGCCCCTTGAGCATATGGAAGTGAGGGACAAATTTGAAAAAAACTGACCTTGAAATAAACATAGTTATAGCAATTTGCATGTAGTATCATAGACTTAGTTCACCCAGAAATGATGCATTTTACCTTTTTTGAAACTGCTGCAAGTTTTACAACAGGTACTCCCTAAACTCACTTGTAAGTAGCACTTTAGTACCTACTTAGAGTACAAACTTTTTTTTTTTTTGCAAAGATTTTTATTTCTGTATATATAAATATATATACTGTAACTATTCTTCTACCAACCTGTCTTTTGACAACTGCAGTTTACTTGACAGTCCAAAACCCACTTTTACAGTTACGCCATACTTAGTGGCATTACAAAGACCACACGCGCATTCCCGCAAACCCGTGCACCTATGACCATCACCTTTCAACAGTCATAATTACACAAAGGACTACATCAGTGCTCTACCCCCTCTCCTCCCTCCTTCCCAACTCTTCTGACTTTTCCCAGTCCTTTCACTCATCACTGTGTTAGTCATCATCCTCATCATCACCATCCTTAATACTCTCTTTGGAGGGCTCGCCCCTGAAAATTCTATGCCAGTCCCCTCTCTTCTATATGATGTCTCCCATCTCCTTCCAATTGTCTTTTATTGTCTTCCTGTAGTACCAGTACACTTCACTCAGTCCCATTTTAATACAGCTCTTGACTGGCAGATTTTTATATCTGTTTATGAGCAAGTTCCTGGTCTTCCACAGGGTGTTCCTGAAGCAGGAGATGAATTGGTTGAAGAGGGTTATCAGAGCCCCTTAAACCTTGCCACCACTAGGAAAAGTATGTGTACTCTCTTCCACATTTCTCTGATGTATGGGTAGTTCTAGAAGAGGTGGTTGATTGTCACAGCAGTGGTAAGCTGGGAGCTCCCACAGATGCCACCAGTGGTGACGGGGGGGAGGAGTGGTGAGCACCGACCAGGGGTTGGCGACCACCTGCAGATGCCGTCAGCAGCACCAGATCGCTGACCACCCGCAGACACCGCCAGTAGTGTTGGTGGTGGGGGTGGCGAGCAGCAACTGCCCGCAGGTGCCACCAGCACTGTTGGCGACGACTATGGGTTTCACTAGCCTATTGTAGTGCCCCATATGGGCCACACGTTTTATGGTCATGCTCAGTGTTGGCTACATCTTATCAACTTTCCAGAATCAGAAGTGCAACTTTCCCCAGCAACATGAAAGAGAATTTCTCACCTTGATCTCTGCAATGTGCATAGGATGGGAAAACATCTGGGTGGTTTTTTCATCCTTATCTCATTGTTCCTTTCCAGTTTTCCTATAATTTTGAAGAGTTTCTTTTTGATTTAATGTTATCTGCAAAAATCTGAATTTGAAAACTAAACAAAGTTGATTTTCAATAAGCATTTTCAGACACGTGGCTTGGTTGTCAGAAGAAAATCACCAAAAGCCAGAACATTTTATTGGCAATGGGTGTTGTTTTTTCTTTAATTTTTTTAAAGTTTCCATGTTATTGAGAAACTGCGTGGCCAAAATGAAATTTTGAAAACAAGATGATTCACGGGTTTAACAGTAGATATATGCTTAGATATTTTGCTGAACTAGAGCCTTAATCAGAAGAGCTACTTTATTGGGATATTGGGAGCTACTTTATTCTTTATTGGGAATAAATTTAGCAGTGAATAGCAGTGACCTCTACTTGATCAAGACACATTTAGCTTCAACTGATCCCACATGTTGGAGTGGTTGGTGCATTTAGTGTGAATTTCAGATACTTTTAAAGGCAATGTAGAAAAATATAAAACAAGAAGAAATTTAACTTGGTGTTTTTACTGCTATGCTTTATATATATACACACAGACACACATACTTTATATGTATAAAATGTGTGTGTGTATCTGTTTTCTAATTGGCTGCTCTTTTCATTGGCACAGTAGCTAATTAGAATGATGAATAATGCATTGACTGACCTATTTCATATGCCAATTAAGTTTTCCAAATAAAGTACTCCAAAGGCAAAGACTAATGGACCTTCACAAGTTTGTGGCCTTACCCTCTCTTATGGTCCATTCTGCATGATTTTGTAGATGGTAAAGCACATACCTTCCTAAATGGGATGGGATGGAGATATCACTCTCAAAATTGTTTTAGTTCCACTGCATCATCACAAACATATGGTTTCACTTCCAAGTGTTTAACATTCCCATTTCCTCAGGAAATCATTCTGTCTATTTTTTAAACTTTTGAAGCTGGATGTATATTTTTATTGGCAGCTATATGGAGAATAACACAATGAAACCCAGGCCAAGATTAGTCTTCTAAAAATTTGATCTGTCCAGCAGATCTTTTCCCTTCACAGCGTATAGGGTCTATAGGCAAGAACTTCAGTGTTTTTGGCACTCTCTCAAGTAACCTATGATGTGATATGCAATTAGAACACTCTTTGCTTTTGCACTTGTCTGCCATAACAGAATTGTCCACCTTCTGGGCTTGAGCTAGGAATATGTTTTCAATTCTTAGTCCAGCATCTGGTCCATATATCACAAAGTCCTAATTAAGCCCAGGATCCTGCAACTGATTAAGAGTAGTTGAATTGCAAGATCTGGGCCTAAGAAAATAGGTTGTGTCACCTCCTAGGAATGAAAACTGTTATATCATTTATTTATTTTATAAATCAATGTATCCAGTTCTTATGCAGACATTGCCAAGGACTGGCTGGCTCTTATGAAGCTGAGGTTTTCTGGCATTTCCTCACTAAGAATGGGTTAATGTTCTCATGTGTTGGCCAAGTTATATACTGTGGGAGCAGATCTATATCTGTCTTGTCCAGTTCTATGTTGTCCACAGATATGACTAAATTATTAATATATTTCCTTGTCTTGCATATTACAGTATCAGGCTTTTTAATATATGATTATCATGGTTTATATTTACAATATATTACTCTTTAGTGATACCATGTTCCCTATGGGTAAAAATCTAGTTTTCTACATTAGGGGAAATATCCCTCATACTGTTTTTATATTTTTGAATAATTAAGAAAAAAAAGTCCTCTGTATATTTTGTACTGCAAACAATAATAGAATCATAGAAAATTAGGGTTGGAGGGGACCTCAGAGATCATCTAGTCCAACCTGCTGCGCAAGCAGGACTGTCCCCAACTATCACCCCCAGCCCAGGCTTTATCTAGCTGGGTCTTAAAACCCTCCAAGGACGGAGATTCCACCATCTCTCTGGGTAACCCATTCCAGTGTTTTACTACCCTCCTACTGAGAAAATGCTTCCTAATATCTAACTTAAACTTCCCTTGCTGCAACTTGAGACCATTGCATCTTGTTCTGTCATCTGCCACCACTGAGGACAGTCTAGCTCAGGGGCAGGCAATTATTTCGGGTGTAGGGCCACTTATCAAGTTTTGGCAAGCTGTCAAGGACCGCACGGGTAGCACTGCCCCTTGAGAGGTGCCCTGCCCTCTGGTCACCATCTTGTGATCAGAAATCCCATCCCCTGACCTCTGACCTTTACCACCCAAAGTCTCTCCCCTTGCTCCCAGAAGTACTCCTTTCAGCAAGGGGTTTTGCAATCTCGGAACCAGAAAAATACCAAATTATAGTCTAAAAAGCCAACATCTACAACATCTGTTAATTTGATTTCAAAAATTTTTTTTGCCTTGGTTTACATGTGTTTGTGTAATGTACACAGAGGTGATTTGCACAATAGCTTAAAATGAAGTCTTACTCTTGTATACTGTGGTGGGGGTGGGTGAGCGGGGGGTCGGTATAGGTTTGTGGGGGGTTATGGGTGTGTGGGGGAGGGTATGGGTGTGTCTGGGTATGGATAGGTATGGGGTTGGGGTGGGGTGAGGGAGCATGTGGGTGTGTGTGTGTGTGTGGATGTGTGGGGTGTGGTTGGATATGGGGTTTGTGGGGGATTGTGTGTGGGGAGAACGATGGGTAGGGTGTGTGAGGGGTGTGGGTGTCTGCGTGTATGTCAGTGCAAAGGTGGGGGTGTGGGTGCACGTGTATGGGAGGGTGTGCATGTGGGACTCACCCTACAAACACATACACTCTGCCCCCCCACCCCATTCCCCTCCACACACACACACACACACACACACACACACAGGGTACTTGCGCGGCCCCTGGTCCCCCGGTCTGGCAATGCAGCTGGGAGCCACATGGTGCTAGAGTAGTGCAGGAAAATGGCTGGGGGTGGGGTAGGGTGGGGTGGGGTGGGGCTGGGCTGCTCAGACCTGCTGTGGGCTCCCGCTGGGTCCTACTTGCCCTGGCTCCTGTCATTTCTAAGAGGCAGCCAGGAGAAAATAAACATTAATTTTCTAAGTTTTTAGGGGCCCCACGGGCCAGATAGAATGGCCTGCTGAGTCGGATCCGGCCCACGGACCGTATTTTGCCCACCCCTGTTATAGATCCATCCTTGTTGGAACCACCCTTTAGGTAGTTGAAGGCTTCTATTAAATCCCCTCTCAGTCTTCCCTTCTCCAGACTAAATAAGCCCTGTTCCTTCAGCCTCTCCTCAGAAGTCATGTGCCGCAGGCCTCTACCCATTTTCGTTGCCCTCCACTGGACTCTCTCTAATTTGTGTACATCCTTTCTGTAATGAGGGGCCCAAAACTGGACACAGTACTCCAGATTATGCTATGCATAAAATACATATATACAAAAGGAAACCTTTAAAATAATAAGTGGTCACATATGTTTGTACCTATCTACTGTGTTGTGCCATATGTTAAATTCACATTAAGAAATCACACCTCTTGTGGTGTTTATCTTATATTGTCCTGGCTTCAGAGTGATCGAAGTAGAGTTTGGACTTCTACAGGGAGTTGATCCTTCAGCTGGGAGACAGATGAATGACAGACACATAATTTGTCTGAAGTGTATATTTTATTCACATTATGGACACAATTGCCACTAACCTTGAATCAGGATAGCAAAAGTAGCAACAGATCTTTTAATTCCACCTTTAGAATGCCAATGAAACCACAGCTGAAACTCAAGCATCTTTAGCCTGCCCCAGTTCAGTGTTTCTGCTCCCAGATTGTATTGCAAACCCTGCTCATGTCTTTCTCCCTTCCCCCACCATCCAACTTTCCTGTTTCTCAGCTCATTCCCCTCGCCTTCCAAATCAAAGAATTCACATCCTCACTTGAGGATCCTCACTTGAATTTAGGACATTCTCACTTTGATCCTCTCTTGAATTTAGCACATTTTCCTTTGGTTGCCATTGCTCTGCCTGTCTCTTCATAGGTGTCTGTCAGTATGGCTAGGGACAGACATTCAAAAAGCCAGAGCCTGGTTTGATTCAGTCTTTGCAGGTTAGTCTAGCCTGCATAAACTGAATGAATTTGCCGGTGAATAGACAGATTCACACAGATTCACATAAGGTTAGGGATGGATTCACTTTTTTGATTCCACGAATGCAGGCACATGCCTGCAGTGTCTCAGGTCACAAGCCGGGGGGCGCTAGAGTGAGCCCTCGGCTATAGGGAAACTAAGCTGAGGGCAGGGATGTGGCCAGGCCCAGGCAGGCCTGAGTATGACTAGGGAGGGGTTTAAACCCCCACCCTGGCCTGCAGGGACCCCAGCCAGGGTGTGCCTGGAGGAGGAGGGAGGAACCTGCCCCTGTCAGTGGTCCCCAGTCCCTCCACCCCGCTCACTCATTGGCTGGTGGCAGGAGCAGGGGTGGGGCCAGACTCTCATAGCCTGAGGGGAAGCAGGGGTTTAATCCCCCCATTGCTGGGGCAGGTAGCATGGATACTGATAGACTGGGGCTGTGATGGCCAGACGCCAGTAGCCTGAGGGGAAGGCAGGAGTTTAATCCCCACATTGCAAGCAGCAGGGGCACTGACATGGTGCCCTGGGCCAAGTCCCTCCGAGGAGTGGCCATCCAGCTGCAGGAAGCAGGGATGTGACCTGGTTGCAGAGAAGGAGGGAGCCGGGGCTAATTACAGAGCCCAGTTCACTGCTGCCTTGTGCTGCAGCAGCACGACCCAGACTGCCCCCTATCAGGCAGCTCTGGCAGCACTCCAGAGTAGGGTTTCGCATCGCCACCCCCTTCTCAGGCAGCCGGAGCAGTGATAGTACTCTGGCTAGGGAGGAGGGGTGGGGTAGGCCCTGCTTGGCAGGAACAGACGGACCAGCCCAGGGCTGCAGAGCATGCTGGGATACTGGAGGACTCTGATATAACTTAAACCAGGAAGGGGTCTGGGAAACAAGTTCCATAAACCGGTTTGATCTCAAGTGGTTAAGTCTGATACTATATTCAACCAGGTTTATCTCAAACCGGTTTCGGCCATTTTGAAACTGATTTATGTGCACTGAACTTATGTTCTGTTACAGCTTTAAACCAGTTTCTGATCAGTTAAACTGGTTTATGTGTAACTTATGTCCCTAGCCTGTAAGAATAGATTCTGTCCTCTTAAAAAATATACAGGTTTGAAGAGCATAAACTTGCAAGGGTTCTCATGAAAGGATAACACTAAGGCTGTTTAGGCCTCAAATTTATCTTACGGACTTCCTCTCATCATACATCTGTTGTTGGACCAGGTGATACAAAGAAACCAGTATCACAGGGTTTGGGTTTGTTTTTTTCCGAGTGGGCAATTCAGATATCCCACTCAATTTTGAGCACTTGACAACCTCAGATATAGTCTGAGGGACCAACGTAGGTTTGAGAACAAAATCAAATGTTCTAAAGAATTGGTTATATGGAAGTTTTGGTAAAACTCTTAATCTGGTAATAACATTGGTAACTACAGAACCAGACAATATAAATGGTTTATAACAGAAGTCTTGTTATTACCACTACAAACAAGCAAATGCTCTTAAATCTGGAGAAGAGATGGTTATAAACGTAATTAAAACCTGAAAGGTTACAATGATTAAGAAGCCTAGAAACCTAGAAAAATTAATGCTCTCTAACATCTGCGGACGGGTTCCTCTGCCTGAATAAGATGTCAGTACAAGAGGAAAACTAAAACCAACTAAGATTAGAACTGCCCTTTTATTGCCTAATTGATGATATGAAATGGCCTAAATACTAAGCTGATCTTCTATTTTGTTCTCTTGCCATTAGATTAGATGCATTCAGTTTAGAACTGAATTTAAATACTTTCACGTCCCTGTTCTTTCCCTGTCCTTATATCCTGCCTCACCTTTATCCTGGTCCTGCACATGTCTTGCCTATGATGTTGCCTCGCCTCTTACGAACTCCTTAATTTATTTCCCTTAACCTAACATTAGAACTTGACCTTGCTTAGCCTACCTCATCTTAATCTACTCCTCCAAAGCAGCCTAAAGCTTCCTAAAGTCTATACTGTATGAGAACCATGGTCCAACTAGTTAAGTGTGCTCTCTGCAAAAGCTACCAGTAGCAGATATTTGAGAAGATGGTACAAGAAAAACTGCATGCCCTACACACAAATGAAGCTTTAAAGTATGGCCAGCCCTTTTACCAGGTGAAGAGAGCTGGGCTGCCTTGACCCTAATACACACTTGTAAAAGCTGGTTGCAAACTTGCCATGTACAAGGTCCATATCTGATCTATCTTCTATCTCTGGATCATGGGAATGGGCTTCATGTTATGTTATAACCTAAAATGAATAGCATCCTATTCTATACCATTAAAATCTCTAGGATTCTGGGGAATGGGCAATGAACAGATAGTTCATTCACTGATTCATAGGTTTGCCTATTTTTTCCCGGTAGTGGGGAGGCAACGTAGGGAGATGGGAATAAACGATGCTGCTTACAGCTATTACAGCCCTGAGACAGAAGTAACCAAAGCACTGACAACTTGTGTGGGTTTTGCATGTCTGTTTGCAGTGTTATGTTATGTGTTTAGAAGCGAGTTGTTTCCATAATAACAGTAACTGCCATATGGCAGCGAGGAAGGCGGTGAGAAGAACGCTTAAGGAAACACAATATGTCGTTTGACATTTTGTGCATTTCTGAAGGAATAATATATCCTAAGTAAGTGCGGCAGCTCTGGGCTGGTTCACGTTTGCTGCTGATCTTTCAGAATTAACATTTGACACCAGCTAGTTTGTATTTGTGCCATACCAATTAGTGGTGGTTGGTTTCCCTTTCCCCTCCTTTTTCCTATGAGAGATTAACTTGTAAAGCACTTCTCTCTAATCAGGTTGCGGTTCAGAAACCAGGGACGATGCAGGGCAGGCAAACAACATTTGAAGATAATATTTGGGGGGGGAGGTAAACAAGCTGCCACAGGAGTAAAGATGATCATACAACATTAAATCCGACAGGCTGGGTGCTGCACATAGAAGGCCCTGAGCGCTAGTAAATGGTCAATAAACAGATAACACAGGGTTTAAAAGACCTGTAAATATACGTACATTAGAAATGGACTCCAACCTCTAATTTTTTTCCAGAAAGTAGTGGTGTTCTGACCCATAGGTATATGTACATGAGAAAACTGGCCTGGGGGCTGTCATTACAGTTTCTTAGGTATTCTAAACTTTGATAGAACAACACACGTAAATTTGCATTTCAAGGCCTCTGATAAACTGTGTCCTTAGGATGTTTTCCTATGTCTTCCTTATCCTCAGAGCTAACAATATGAACAGTGTCTTCCCTAAGTGCATACAACTGCAGCCACGAGTTGTCCTAAATCATCACCTTTTCATGGCAGAATGGCTTTATCAGGACTCTTGCCTGCATTAGCTCAGTAGAGTTGAGCCAATGGTGCTATGCCCTTGTTTCTTGGGTTTTTTTTTTTCCTTTGATGTTTCCAAGGTAGGGTTATGAGTCAGGACTTTGTGCCGTGTTTGCTTATGATGTTTTAAACCCCCTAACCAGTCCAAAAGGAGTAAAGAGGGTCTTCACTTTCTCTCACACTTTTTTTTTTTTCTTTTATTGCCTCTAGAGAGAGATTACTACAGCTTATGTGAAAAGCAGCCAATCGGAAGGCTTCTCTTTCGGCAGTTCTGTGAAACTCGACCTGAGTTTGAGTGCTGCATTAGATTTCTTGACTCAGTGGTAAGTCAATTCTTGTGATATTTGCAGTGCTTTATTGCACTCTGTTCCTTGGTAATGAACTTATGCACACTGCTCTAGGAGTGGAAGAAATAAACCGTTGTTCTTATAAAATGATATGCTCTATGTGAATGCAAGGATGTAAGCCTTTTATGCATTGTGCTTTGGCAGATCATTTGGTTTGGTCCCATTAATAGCTCTCTAGAAGCTCAAAATATTAAAAAAATGCTTTGCTCTCTTTCCAAAAATCATTGTTCTGCAGTGGTTGGTTTTATGCCTGACAGACCTGAATAGGTCATTTGCAGGGACTGAACTCTGAGGTTCTAGATCAGAAACCATGAATAGATACTGCTTGAACCAGGGGCCTCTTTTGCCACTTTAAAGGCAGTGATCACTTTATAAACCTCTGTATGTGGGCTGGCCACTAGGACAAGACAAATGTAAAATTGCATACCTATCATCCTGGCATCAAGACATAAGTAACTACGCTGGTATTAATGGCTTGTCATGACAACGAAGCCTTGGAGGTCAGTAGTCCCAAGAGGGGAAAAAGGGAAAACTGGATGACTTGCTGCATTGGTAATGGCTGATGTTAATAAGATCTAGCTCTCATATAGTACTTTCTGCCTGTAGATCTCAAAGCAATTTGCAAGGGAAGTCAGCATTATTTCCCCTATTTTACAAGTGGGAAAATTGAGGAACAAGGAGCAGTAATAACTTCATTGAGCTCGGTAGCAAATCAATGCCAGAACTGATAGCAGATCCCAGATAATGAGAGTCTCATTCCAGTGCCTTTGTCCCCTGACAGTCTCAGCCACTGGTTCAGATCTGGCCCATAACATTAGCACCAGATGCTCATTCCTTAATGGGTGGCTGTTTGGCAGTATGCCGCCTTATTCCAGCTTCCAGTGAACAAGTGTATTCTTGACAAAAACACTTTAATCTGGAAAAGAGTCTCATTCTTGCTGGGAGCCTTCTAGATGATAAGGCCTGAATGAGCAAAAGAGACTAAATTACGCTCTTAGCAGCAAATGGAGTTGTCTCTTTGGGAAAATTTGCCTTGCTGCTTTACCAGAGAGTGGGCAGACAACTTTATTCTGTAGTGCTGTCAGTTTACCACAACCATTTGAAAGCAAAACAATGAAAACAGATTAGGATAAAGTTGCCTTACATTAAAACAGTTGTATTATTTAAACCTGTAGCTGGAGTGAGGCCTAAATTAAAATCATGTTCTAAATAAGAGCGTTAAGGTAGCCTTTGGTATAGCAGGTGGTCACTTAAAACATTTATTTGCTTTTTAGTATTCATAATAAATCTTTGTCATGCAATGTGTTGGAAATCCAGCTGTTTAAGTAGTAATTCATTGGCATTTCTGATTCTGTTGTGCTTTAAAAAGTAACAACTCTTTGTATTGGCCATCTGTGAACCCACGGCAAGAAAGTGCAAGCTGTTCTCAGCCTGATTAACGAAATTAAAAGACTGTTAATATCATGTGACTAAAATCTTTTCCTTAGACACTAATTCTTAAATTAAGTTTCACAGAGAGGCTACAAACAGATGTCACATTTGTCCTACAGAGAAACAGGTTTTTTTTCCTGGGACAAAGTGTGATCATTCAGACATCCATGTCTTTTGTCACAGGACAAACTCTAAAAAGGTTCATGGGATAAGAAGTACTAACAGTTTGTCCCAGGGCATTGACACGCATCTGAACAGGATTGCATCATTGGATCAATGGCAGACAAGCAGCAGTGAATTAGGCTGTTCAATAAACCCTGATTGGAAGGGCCACATACGTATGTGCCAATTCCAGGACGTTTCTGTCTTAGGACAAACACGGCCATAACTGGTCCTGAAAAAAATGCAACATGTGTTCCTAGCCCTACACTGCCGAGTTCTTGCACCAAACTACAAGATTGGGATCTCATTAAGCACTGACCTTTTCCTTTGGATTGGATATACTGATTCTAAAGCAGGCTGTTATTTAGGAATTCTGTATACGTGCAGGTAAAGGTGCGATAGGATGGGTTCCCTCTGCACCAGCAATAAGGTGTGTTGGGATCTAATGCATGACAAGACAAATGTAAAATTGCATACCTATCATCCTGGCATCAAGACATAAGTAACTACGCTGGTATTAATGGCTTGTCATGACAACGAAGCCTTGGAGGTCAGTAGTCCCAAGAGGGGAAAAAGGGAAAACTGGATGACTTGCTGCATTGGTAATGGCTGATGTTAATAAGATCTAGCTCTCATATAGTACTTTCTGCCTGTAGATCTCAAAGCAATTTGCAAGGGAAGTCAGCATTATTTCCCCTATTTTACAAGTGGGAAAATTGAGGAACAAGGAGCAGTAATAACTTCATTGAGCTCGGTAGCAAATCAATGCCAGAACTGATAGCAGATCCCAGATAATGAGAGTCTCATTCCAGTGCCTTTGTCCCCTGACAGTCTCAGCCACTGGTTCAGATCTGGCCCATAACATTAGCACCAGATGCTCATTCCTTAATGGGTGGCTGTTTGGCAGTATGCCGCCTTATTCCAGCTTCCAGTGAACAAGTGTATTCTTGACAAAAACACTTTAATCTGGAAAAGAGTCTCATTCTTGCTGGGAGCCTTCTAGATGATAAGGCCTGAATGAGCAAAAGAGACTAAATTACGCTCTTAGCAGCAAATGGAGTTGTCTCTTTGGGAAAATTTGCCTTGCTGCTTTACCAGAGAGTGGGCAGACAACTTTATTCTGTAGTGCTGTCAGTTTACCACAACCATTTGAAAGCAAAACAATGAAAACAGATTAGGATAAAGTTGCCTTACATTAAAACAGTTGTATTATTTAAACCTGTAGCTGGAGTGAGGCCTAAATTAAAATCATGTTCTAAATAAGAGCGTTAAGGTAGCCTTTGGTATAGCAGGTGGTCACTTAAAACATTTATTTGCTTTTTAGTATTCATAATAAATCTTTGTCATGCAATGTGTTGGAAATCCAGCTGTTTAAGTAGTAATTCATTGGCATTTCTGATTCTGTTGTGCTTTAAAAAGTAACAACTCTTTGTATTGGCCATCTGTGAACCCACGGCAAGAAAGTGCAAGCTGTTCTCAGCCTGATTAACGAAATTAAAAGACTGTTAATATCATGTGACTAAAATCTTTTCCTTAGACACTAATTCTTAAATTAAGTTTCACAGAGAGGCTACAAACAGATGTCACATTTGTCCTACAGAGAAACAGGTTTTTTTTCCTGGGACAAAGTGTGATCATTCAGACATCCATGTCTTTTGTCACAGGACAAACTCTAAAAAGGTTCATGGGATAAGAAGTACTAACAGTTTGTCCCAGGGCATTGACACGCATCTGAACAGGATTGCATCATTGGATCAATGGCAGACAAGCAGCAGTGAATTAGGCTGTTCAATAAACCCTGATTGGAAGGGCCACATACGTATGTGCCAATTCCAGGACGTTTCTGTCTTAGGACAAACACGGCCATAACTGGTCCTGAAAAAAATGCAACATGTGTTCCTAGCCCTACACTGCCGAGTTCTTGCACCAAACTACAAGATTGGGATCTCATTAAGCACTGACCTTTTCCTTTGGATTGGATATACTGATTCTAAAGCAGGCTGTTATTTAGGAATTCTGTATACGTGCAGGTAAAGGTGCGATAGGATGGGTTCCCTCTGCACCAGCAATAAGGTGTGTTGGGATCTAATGCATGATTGCACAATCACACCTCCTGCCAGACTCATGGCACGGCAGGAGGTGCAATTGTGTGAATCACGCATTAGATCCCATCGAATCGTTGCCTGCATGTGTAGAGGAGCCCGGAGTCCGCAGCTGCCAAGCACTAGTGGGAGTCCCCTCAGCTATGGGACTCCTAGCCCTAGCTGTACATAGTGCACCCCTGCACCTGGGAGCCTGGTTAACTGACAGGGCTCCCAGCCACAGGGGCAGACCCTTCTACGCATGAAAATTAAAGCTGGATAACAGCTATGAAGCTCTGGCACATTTTCCAGCAATAACTTTATAGCTGGTTAGTCCTTTTTATGGTGTGATAGCTAACTTGCATGGGTAGCCAGTCTAAATTAATTGCACAATCAACCTAGTAATTGCATGATATATGTAATGTGTAGAGGTGGCTGTAGTGTGGAAATTAGTTCTTAGGTTAGACTTCTGTAATATCTTGCCGTTGTCACAAATTGCAAATCAATTTTTTCAAAAACATACATAATTATTTTTCATCAGAAGGCTGAGAAATGCTCTACGTAGGGCTAAGAGCGGGCAGAATCGTGTGAGGAAAAATGGTCTTAAAACTGCACCCACAATTTTAATGCCAAAGTTATTTTTAGATGTACCAACTTGGATTTGCATGCATAACTGCCGTTTGCATATGACGAGGAGCACTAGGTACTCATTTGGATACAATTGACTATATGTAAAAGAATTATGAAGGTTTCATTTTAAAGACCGTATTACAGTCCTTTTGAATCCTGTGTTCATCATTTCAAATACATTTCCTGGTTTGTTCATGCTAAGGTTTGGGAAAAAATGAGCCGTATGTTATGCCATATCTCTGCCATGGGAGGAAAGTGGAAGAACTAAATTCACTACTGTGCAATGGACCATTTAGCACAGGGGTAGGCAACCTCGGGGAAGGGGCTGGGGCTGCCTCTTGCAGCTCCCCCCACTGTCCACCCCTGGTATGTCAACATCTGACAAGTCGAGGTTGCTGGTGCTTTTGGCACTGTGCCCAAAAACATTGCTGACCCCTGATTTATCACCTAGATCTAAAAGGTCCAGATCACAGAGTTTATTCCTGTTTCTGCAGAGTGAAAGGGTCATTATCCAGTATGCAATTCCCATTCAGGGTGGTTAGGAGGAGGTTAGGTTGCGTTAAAAATGGCCACCCGGTCTAACTTAGTTCACCCAAGTACGGAGCTTACATGTAGATTAACCTAACCAGGGGTCTAAGTGCAAACTGTACAGAAGTTCAGGAAGTTGCATCAGTCTAAAAATGGTCGACCCCAGTATAAGTTAACTGTACCTCAGAGGTAGTTTAACGGAGATCAGGTCCAGCAAGACTGATCTAACTGAACTTCTGTACAGTTCCCAGTGCACTCCTAGGACTGAAGGTTTCCTACCTGCTCCCCTGACACCGGGCTATTTTTAGCCCCCAGACCCTCACGGACCAGGCAGCCCCCTCTACCCCCCAGACTTGCAAGCCTCCCACCATCCCAGAAGCCAAGAGAGCTCTACCATCCCCCAACCCCCCGCCCATGGATCCCATTAGCCCCTCTGACCCCTCCCAAGCCCTCTGAAGCCCCCATCTACCCCCCATGGACCCCGTTCACCCCTCCCACCAATCCCTCCAAGCCCTCTATGGAGCCCACTTGCCCCCCCCCAATCCTGCCAAACCTTCCTGGTCCCCACCAAGCCCCCAGCTAGCTCTGCTGATCCCTCTGATTTTCCCACCCCCATGGTCCTCACTTGTTCTCCTGATCCCTACAGACTCTGCTAGCCCACTCGCCCCGTCCTCCCGTTTGCCCTTCGCCAATCCAACCCCCCTATGGACCCTGCTTGTCCCTCCAGTCTCCTCAAGCCCCCCTGCTAATCCCCCCATCCCAATTTACCTTTGATGGGGTTGCCGATTTTAATTTGATCTAACCGTCTCCCTAACCTCTCCAAATGTCTGTACATACCAAAGGAGTTTTGGGGCAATCAGATACTTTCCATCCTAAACCCCATCCATCCAGGGGGTGATTCTCTGGCCAAACGGGTGGCTAGAGCTACATTCTAGCAGGTGCTTGATACTAGAAAGCCTGTGGCTACCAGCAGGAGAGCAGACCGAAGCTAGCTGACAAAAAAAAAAGTGTTCACCCTCCACTGAAACAGTCATCTTTAGAAGGAATTTTTTGCAATTCATTAAAAGCTACACAACAGCTTAGGACAGGAAATGTGCCCAAGTATTGGGTATAAGGCAATCTTGGGGTATCAGGCTGTCTTTGTGTCTCTGAAGAAAGTGCTTTTGGTTGTCTTAAAAAAAAATATGTATAAAGTGCCTTTCAATTTGAGATACAACACTAACCAAAGACTTGAGGGCAGGGGGGTTGGGGTTCTTTCATTTACAATAATAAAGGAATTGAATTTTTTTACTGCAGAGTGATTACAAAATGTGGGGTGCTGCTGTATTAGTGGTAGGAGTGCAGTGGTTTTTGTGTTTCAGTTGTGCCTGGGAGGCTTGAGGAAAAGGGGTGTGCTGGGCTAGCTGCTGTACAGACGCATAGCAGGAGACAGTCCCTGTTCCTGAAGAGCTTTCAATCTAAACAAAGGCAGGGCCAAAGGAAGTATTATTATCCCCATTAGGGTGTTTATCTTCCTGTGACAACAATATGATCCGATATGATAACCTTTCAGTACACAAAGTCCTGGGCGTGGTGGTTGAAGTTGCTCTCGGATTTAAAAGAGCAACAAACTGCCTTGCTCTCCTGTAGCCCTAATGTGAGCATCTAGCAGCCACCTAGAGAGTGGCGCCACATGGAGCATTTTAATGCCTTCCTTGCTGAAGTGTAATGTTTCCCGAAAGCAATATGGTGAAACCCTGGGAGGGGGCTGGGATTAATAAGGGAAAGGGCGTGCTTAAAAGCTCCAAACCTGGACAATTCCAGCCTAATACCCCAAGTCCCTCTACAGGGATCTCCGTGGCATGCACACCCCTAGCTTGCTGCTATGTACCTCCCCTGACTTGTGAACTGTTCCCATACTTCAGTGCAGCTGGACTGAGAATAGCAATGCTGATGTGTGTGCGTGGAGGTCCGAGTATTTGGTTGCTTACCTTAAACATCTTTGAGAGGTTTGGGGTTTTTTTTTTAAGCTAATTAACAATAGTCTCAGTTACCTGAAGATTTCAGTTTCTGTAAGCAGTTGATCCCAACTGGTGAAAGTCCATGTTATCCAACATCAGGTCTAGTACCGCAGCCCATAACTATTACATTGAACAATTGCTTCTGAAATTCACTAGCAGGATCATTCTGTATTGAGCAGGTAGTCGGATTTAAGCTAATTTCAAGCTCAGGCAAAAAACATTGCTCCGTAATGAGAGCAAAAAGTTTGATTTTTATAGCCCCATTCAGAGGCCAGCAAAAATGAGAAGCATTCCCTTTTAAAGCCCTGTAAGAGGACCTGCGGCAGCAACAGCTCGGCTTTCCCAGGTATCTTTGATTTGGTTGGTCTTCCTAAAAGAGAAAATATGATGAAACTTTGTTTTAGCTCATTGCAAACATGAATGAAAAACTAGGTAATCCAAAATGCTCAGTTCTTGAACAAATGAGCTCAGGGCCCTTTGGATTAAAAGGTGTTCCCACCTCGAGTGTACAGAGAGAGAACCGGAAGTTTGGATGGGTTAAATGACTTACCTAAGGCTGTGCAATAAATTGGTGGCAGAGACCAGGAATAAGATTTTTCTCTTCCTTCTGGTGCCCTTAGTTGCTAGACCATAATGCTTCAAAAAGCAGGCGACAGTGAATGCAGTATGCGTTATACAGGCACAGCCTAGGGAAGAAACTGGAAGCTGAGTCAGACTAGCAACAATCTACCTGTTATCTCCCTTTTCACACTTCTGTCAGAGCCAGTTTAAAAAACCATTTTCTCATGCCTCTAGCTTCAGAAGTCAGCAGGATTGTCCTAGCTGTTGAGAAAAATCCCTTCTTTGCTTGGTGCATGTTTCAGCTGTCATTGGTACCCAGCCTGATCTGAAGTATTCTTTTGCAGAAACTATTGCTGAACCCGTATTTTGCTTGCATATTTCAAATATTTGTTCTTAAAAAAAGGAAAGATCTTGATTTGTTTGAAGCCTCCCTGATTGAGGGACACACAGGTGTTGATGCTGTGAGGCAGTTACGCATTAGCATGCTAGGTGAGCTCGACAACAATAACCTGTATGTGTAAACCTATTATGCTGTCCAGAATACCTAGAGTCCCTGCTTCTGTGCTCCTCCTGTACCTGGATTTTGAGAGAGATCATATGCTATAGCTATTTAGAGTGAAATGGACGGCCTGTAAAATGAGCAACAAGCATGCGTCAGAACAGTGTATAAGTGGCCATGCCCTACGCATCATGTAACAAAACTGGTAGCTTTAATACATTCAGGAGGGGTAGGATGATCCTGAGATTGAAGCGCTGGGATGGCATTTATGAGATTTAAAGGCAGTTTAGGCCACCCAATCAGCTATTGTTACCAGACTTGCAGGCCACCCAATCAGCAGGGACAGAAATTACACACAAACCGGTATAAGTGATCAGAAACCAGTTAAAATCTGTAGCACAACAGAAGTTTAGCACATAAACCACTTCCAAAATGGCTGAAACCAGTTTAAGATAAACCTGGACGGATGTCGTATCAGACTCAACTGATTTAGGTGAAATCGGTTTATTGAACTTCTGTCCCAGATCCCTGCCAGATTCTAGTTAACTCACAGTCCCCCATCATCCCAGGATGCTGCAGGACCTTCCCTACAAACTCCCCCTCGCAGGGTGGGCAGGCTAGACTTGGCCCAAGCTGTCTGCTCCAGCCAAGCAGGGAGGCATGCTCTAGCGCCCCCCAACTTCTGGCCTGGGCCACTGGAGGCATGTGACTGCATTTCTGGAATCAAAAGTGAATGTCTGTTCACTTGCTAATCAGTTCAGTCTACGCAGTTTAGATTAAGCTGTAAAGATTGAATCAATTCAGCCTCAGGCTTTTTTGACTGTCTGTACTTAGCCCTGATGACACCAGGCATTCAGGCAGGCAGTCAGCTGTTGCTGCAGCAGCTGATCAAGTCAGCCTGTCAGGAAGTCTGCCTGTCTTAGTTCTCCTCCACTTCCTCTGGGGGTGGGGAAGAACTAAGTAGCAGCCTCCTTTCACCTCCTAGCTGGAGAGCATGCCTTTGAGAGGACTTTCTAGTACACCAGGCAGGGAGCCATGCATGCATGCACACCCTGCTAGTACTGTATTTTTGTAGCACTACAAATGCATGCGTGTCCACGGACTGTTTGTCAGTCCTTTTATGTAGATTGAAGGTAATATTACTTCTTTACTCCTGCCATTTTTCTCCTTATGTATTAAGCTCTTAGGGGCAGGGTCTGTTTCTTATTGTGTGTGTGAATAGCACCTAGGACAATGAGGCTCTGATCCAGGCTTGGTAATATAATGGTGTTCACTGTCTCTCTGGTAACCTGCCTATGGCAAAAGGGACATGGGTCTTTGTGAAGGTGGTGACCCAGTGTACCCAAAGAGACAGATTGACCGAATGTTATAAATCCAACAAAAAGTGCAGGGCAAGCTCTGAAAAGCAGGTTTTACCCTACCATAACAGCAAGCTAGCCAGTCTCCTCCTTGCTTCATCCATCCCAATTCACCTGTAAATTACTGATCCATGCTGGTGAAGCCAAGGA
This sequence comes from Alligator sinensis, assembly GCF_000455745.1. Taxonomy (NCBI): domain Eukaryota; kingdom Metazoa; phylum Chordata; order Crocodylia; family Alligatoridae; genus Alligator; species Alligator sinensis. The sequence continues at coordinate 1,098,795 of NW_005841958.1, read as the reverse complement.
GGACATTCAGATGGCACTGTATCAAAAGTCATAGGTGGTTGTGATATTTCCACAAAGGGGTCAGCTGGCAATGCACTCTATTCCCATTTAGTCCTCCATATATATTGTCCTCCTTAGATGCTCCGCAAATTAGATCCTGTGTGCCCATGAGAGTGAAGCACCCAATCTTGAATTGTATGTTTGCCCCACCCATATGCTAAAAAAGCCTTTTTTACCCCCATCACACCACTGCCTCTCGCCTATCTGCCTGTGCACATTCTTTATGTGTCTATAATATTTCCTGCATATTACTTTGGTAGCTTGTCAGATAAAAGCTTTATAAAAATGCCTGGTAGCAGAGAAGTAAAGATGTCTCCAGAGGTTTAATACAGGCTTTGCTTCAGACTCGTGCCAAAGTCCTCCCAGTTGTAAATAGGTTTTTAGTCATTTGGGCTGGGGAGGCAAAGGCAGCTGGATCTGATGCTACCCACTTGTTTGTGTGCCTTAAACAGGCAAACCCAGGGCAGTGCAAGGCTGAGGTGGACCTCTGACCTTTGCCTTGGATGTTCTGTTCAGATGTGCTCTTGTCTTGAGCAGGGTTTGGATGAGATTTTTTTTAAGGTCCTTTGCAGCCCTAATTTTCTGTCAGTTGTTATTACTACATCATCATGATGTTGTGGCTCTTTTTATTATTAAATTAACTTTCTTTTAAACCCTCAGTGAGTTCTTTGCACTCTACCTACAGTTTACTCCAGCACGCTTACAAATATTATAGCAAAGTAATACCTCTTCTTAATTGTTGAAAGAACCCTTAAAAATAAAGTGTTAAGGGATAAATTTCCTGTGCTGAAAAAGGATCAATAAACAGCTGACCAGCTCAAGTGGATATTTCTTGTTCTGTCAGATAGTATGTCCAAAAGTGGAAATGGTAATGCCACACAGGCCTTTTGCATGAATACTTTCTAACACAATGTGCATTCACGAGGGCACTGGCTTTCAGCATACCTGTACGAAAGCATGATTTTGTCTGGGTTTGATCTTCTTCCATTTATGCAGGCTCCCTCTACTCTCTCCCTCTGCTTACTTTGCATTCAAGATTTCTAGTCATGTGGGGGGCTTTTCAGCTTACAAAGTGAACCAGATTTGGTCCTAGTGGAAGAAGTTGTGAACAAAAGGTGCCTACCTCAATCCCAGAAAAAATGCATCCAAAATCACTTTACGTTCTGAAGACCAGAAGTCCACTGTGCTTCCCTACATTGAGTTAAACTAAAAGCAGAAGCAGAGGGTGTATGATATCAGGGGAGAAAACAGCCCTAGTGCCCAAGTTGTTTCAACTGGGGCTGGAGGGTGAAGTCTCTGTTGGGGATATAATTACTGCATGGGCTAGGGACACAAGTTACACATAAACCAGTTTAAATGATCAGAAACTAGATTCATAAATTCATAGATGTTAGGGTTGGAAGGGACCTCAATAGATCATCGAGTCCGACCCCCTGCATAGGCAGGAAAGAGT
>NW_005841958.1:1078287-1097207 GCF_000455745.1 Alligator sinensis | reverse complement strand
ATAAAACCTCACCAATTCCCTTCTGTGCCCCCGTGATGAACTTATAGGCAGCCACAAGGTCGCCTCTCAACCTTCTCTTGCGGAGGCTGAAGAGGTCCAGGTGCCCCAAGTCTCTCCTCATAGGGCTTGGCCTGCAAGCCCTTAACCATACGAGTGGCCCTTCTTTGGACCCTCTCCAGGTTATCCGCATCCCTCTTGAAGTGCGGTGCCCAAAATTGTGCGCAGTACTCCAACTGCGGTTTGCCCAGCGCCCGATAGAGGGGAAGTATCACCTCCTTGGATCTGTTCGTCATGCATCTGCTGATGCACGATAAAGTGCCATTAGCTTTTCTGATGACTTCGTCACACTGACGGCTCATGTTCATCTTGAACACTAGTCCACTAGTTTAAACCTGTAACAGAACATAAATTCAGTGGACATAACCAGTTTCAAAATGGCCCAAACTGGTTTAAGATAAACCTGGTTGTGAGTGCAGTATCAGACTTAACTGATTTGGGTCAAACTAGTATATGGAACTTGTGTCCCAGATCCCTTCCTGGTTTAAGTTAAATCTGAATCCGCCAGGATCCCAGCATGCTTTTCAGCCCTGGGCTGGGCTGTCTGCTTCAGAGAGCAGGACTGACCCTGCCCATCTCCTTCCTAGCCAGAGCTCCGGCTGGTTGAGAAAGAGGTAGAGACTGCAGGCACAGCAGCTTCTGCCTGGCTTCCCCCTGCCCCCTTCCAACTTGTGGCTCGCTGCTCAAGCAGGGATCCCCCCTCTCTCACAGCTGGGACAGCAGTGGCATGGACCCCAGATGGCACCTGACCATACCACCCGCATGCTTGCTAATGCTGAGAGGTGTCTATGTGTGTGTCTCCAATTTCACTGGAACAAAGGCAGACAGAACAGTGTCTGTTTAGGACTTTTGGAAATAATCAACCGGTAACGTCCCTTGCCTTACAAATGCCTTGGAAAAAGCTGCTTAAGAAATGTTTAGGGTTACCATATTTCCAGGTCCAAAAAAAGAGGACACCTGTCATGCGGAGGGGTGGAGGGAGGAATATGATGGTGGCGGGTGGTAACATGCCGATGCCCTGCCCCTCCCCATTCTGTTGCCCCTCACTAACAAGCCACATCCCCCACCCCAGCCCAGCTGCTGCCCCTCACTCCAGACCCACTGACCCCAGCCCTGCCAGTGCCCATCACGCGAAAACAGTACCCTGCGCCCCAGGGTACTTACTCTTGACCTGCAGCCCACTGGCACTGCCAGTGCCCCGCATACCCAACCCACAGTCACCTGTCCTGTCCCCTGTGCCCCTAACCCCTGATCCGCAGCCTCCTGCCTCCCTTCCAGCCCTACTAGGGCCCCTCACTACCAACCCACTGACCCCTGCCCCCCAGCACTGCTTGTGTCCCTCAATCCCCACCCACAGGCCCCTACCCCCTAGCTCTGCTGGTGCCCCTCACTCCCGACCCGCAACCCCCTCCCCCCACAGCCCTGCTGCCCAAGCAGCTCCTGCATTGTGGGCACACCTGCTCTCTTGCTCACTCACTTGCTCTCTCTCTCTTTCTACCCCCTCCCTTGCCAGAGCCCACACAGGAAGCACGTGACCCCCCCCCAACAGCCAATCAGCTTTGCTGCTCCCGTGCCAGGAGAGCAGAAAACCCAGACATTTCCTCTTATTTAAAAAACCCGCCTGAACGCAGCACAGGGGTCCATAAAAGAGGACATGTCTGGAAATACCCAGATTTATGGTTACCCTAAAAAGAAAGCTTGGACTAATGAGAGAGAGGCTTTTGTTTTCTTGATGGGCTGATAAGCTTTGCATTCTGATATGCTCCCTGCTGGCTTGCTTGCTTCAAAGGCCGCAATCTGTCAGTGTTCAAGAGGGGAAATAGAGAGGCATAAGAAATGACCTGGTTTGCAGTGTATGGGACCTGGGAGTGCCGTCAGTTTGCTGCAGACTGTAGAAAGAAGCACAGAGAGGAAGACTGAAAACTCAGTGTCATCAATAGATGTATGCACTGCACCCCTCCCCACTTTGCCTCAGAGTGGTAACCAGGGCCTGGGGTCTGGCAACACTCCCCGTCCATTGAGCAGTGAGTGGGAAAAAGCCTGGCAAGGGCTGCTTCCCCCTCCCTCTTTGGGCACACCCCAACTGGGGACTGTGCAGGCCAGGGTCGGGGTTTAAACTATGAACAACAGGTGCCTCCTGCATTTGGCGGGGGGGGCACCGTGGTGGCGAGCAGCAAGCAGGGACTGAATACCACTGCTGTCGGCGGTGGCAAACAGGGACTGCCTACAGCTGCCACCGATGGTGTTGGCAACAGCAAGCAGGGACGCAGCCACTGCCAGCGGTGTCGTCGGCAGGGGGGCAGCGGTGTCGGCGGCGGGGAGGGGGGTGCCAGGTGGCAAGCGGGCACCGCCTGCAAGCGCCATCTGCACTGTCTGCAGTGGTGAGCAGGGACCGCCCACAGCCGCCGATGGTAGTCAGTGGCAAGGGGGGTGGGGCGGTGGCTTCAGTGGCAGCCAGTCTCGGGGGGGCACGTGCCCTCCTGTGCCCCCCCTACATGTTGCCCATGGTTTAAATCCCTCCCTAATCAAAGCATCCTGCCAGGACCTGGCCATCCCCCCTCCCTTCAGCTCAGTACTATGAAAGGGAAGGGAGGGCTCACTCTAGCACCCCTCGGCTTCTAGCCTGAGCCACTGCAGGCATGTGCCTGCTTTTGCTGAATTAAAAATGCATGTCTATTCACTTGCATATCAGTTCAGTCTATTCAGGTTAGACTAGCCTGCAAAGATTGAATCAATTCAGGCTCCGGCTTTTTGAATGCCTGTCTCTAGCCATGTTGAATTTTTCAGCTAGTCATACATTTATCAGGTAAAATGTTAGATAAATATCCTTTTAATAACAGCTATTAGTACTTACCTTTTTCTTCTACACTGATTTCATTTGTTTAGTTTGATTCTCGTGCATGCTACACAAGCTACATTTCGTGTGAGCATATGTAAAACCTTATCAGGATTTTTCCAGTGAAGCTTTTTGCATCAGGAAATAACAGTTGGTCTAAACCAGATAATTTCCTACCCATCACTAGTATCGATAATCAGTGCAGATAGTTATGTCTGATCACTTCAGCCAGTGGCCTGTCCCAGTCATTTAAGTAACTATTACCTCAGAAAAAAAACAGCCAGATGAAAAGTTTATAACAAACAGGGGCTGCCCAGCTCCTCTCACAGTTCAGATTGAAGAAGCAGAGCCTGCCCACAAAAAAATGTCCTGCCCTGTCCCCTGTTAACCCCATGCAGTCAAAGGTATCATAAATCCTCACCTCATTTATGAGCAATGAATAGGGCCCTGTCTGGCCTAACCAGCACTGGAAACTCTACTAAACCTCAGGGTGGGAGTCCTTAAATACCAGCTTGTCAAATGGATAATGGGGAAGATGGTTTTAATTGCATTTTAAATAACTGTGCTGTTGTTTCTATTATGTACTTTCAAACTTTTCTGAGTACTGAGGAAAGCTGGGTCTTGTGGTTCCAGCACAAGACCAGGAGTCGAGACAGTTTCATGCTCTTCCCAGCAACCCACTGTGTGTGATGTTAGTCGAGTCATTTAAGCTCTGTTTATGCACAACTCTCTGGTAGTCTGGTACAGATACCTGTTGTTAGCTGAGATGCACATAAATGGCAGTAGGGATAGAACCAATATATAGATTTCTTTCTTTCTTTCTTTTTTAAAGCCTAACTCTAAACCCTGCTTCCTACAGCCTTCCCCCCACCAAAAAAAAGGAAGCCAGACTCCTAACCCTGGAGATCAGCACGCACCAGTGTTAAAAGTTTCAGACCCTTTTCAGACCTTCACACTCCTCTATATCTCACTGAAGTATCTAAGCACTGCCTGAGATTTTAAAAAGAAATAACTATAGCAGCCTCCCTTTGCTTCTCTCCATGCACATGCATGTGCATGAGACATTACAGCAAAGTTAGTAAAAAAAAAAAAGAAAAAAAGAAATGTTTGCATTAAGCTTTGAATACGGTAAGATCCACCAACATGCCCGTCTCCTGCAGGGGCGAGTTCCATCACATGGTCCAGCGTCTCTAAGGGTATTGTCCTTCTTGCCAGGCTTTCCCTGGTTCGTTTGTTAGCTAGCAGCTTTGCTCTCTTCTGATGGAATATAACAGTAAAGGGATGTGATAGTGGCAAAAGGAGAGTCTATTAAGTAGAGACAATCCCCTTTGAATATCTGAACTTTGAACAGGTCTCTGTTTACTAGGGAACAGTTCAGAGCTGAGCTTTGAGATGATGTGTTCACAACACCCTAGGTTGCCAAGCAGGCAAGCTGCTGTGTTTTGTACCAGATGTTGCTTTCTCAGGGTCTGCATCTTCATTGCTGGATCCAATGAGTTGTAATAATCAAGCCATAGTAAGAGAGAAACTCATCTGTTTGAAGATATTGGCTTTTGTGTCATGGGGATCAGTGTCTTGTGTATGCCTCAGTAAACACTTAACACAATCCCCATGGGTCAGTAAAGACAAATCATGCGCCTAGGACTCTCAAGAGTTCTCTGAAACTGTTTGGCACCAGTCAGTAGCTACATATGGGCACCATTGCCATAAAATAGATTTAATTCATATGGCAGAGATCAGAACTGACCTGTTTTAGCAACTCATGCTTCTTCTACTTGAAATAAGCCAAAATCTCTTTACTCTGTCTTCTGTTTCAGCTGGTAAGCAAGCCGGTCACAAATGTCCATAAGTCTAATTCCAGTAGCAAGCGCTGGGTACTTGCCAGGCATTCACCATATACTCTCTATACTTTCAGAATGCCATCTGGATTCTTGATTAAAGCAAATATTATGCTAATTCAAACTACATGGACTATCTCAGCAGCATTAGATATGAATGCCGTTCCACTAAAATCTGTGACGGGTTCTATTTGCCAAACTTCTTGGAGGAATTTTCAGAGTGCGGTGGGAAAATATTTAGCGTCTAAAAGCTATTGAAGGAAAAATTAATGATAATTGTTAGGTGATTTATGAATTCTGCTAGATTGAGGGCTTAGTTCTACTCCCAAATGCTTTTCTGCTGAGACATTACCAATAAGTTCTGGCTCTTTGTTTTACACTTTCTGCCCAGAAAGTTAAATTTAAATACAAATATTTTCTCTCCTTATTAGAAGTCAGTATATTGCAATCTTTATCTTAGATTTCAAAACCCCTGGCCTGCATCTCAAATTATCACAAACTGAGTGCCCAGATAAGATGTAGCTTCTCTGACCTTTTAAAATTTCTCTTTTTGTTATTGTTGCTTTATCCTTCAGCAGAGATTTGGGGAGAAAAATGCTGTTAAGATGCTATATACATTCTAGTGTGTTCATGCTTTCAAGAGCTGAAATGACCTCTACTCAAATACCATCTAAATGGATAGGAAATTGGATGAAAGATTTTTCTTTTTTATTAAGAAAACCCTTGTATTAAGTTTTATGAGAACATAATCAGTTCATCCCCAACATGGTCACTAACAGAGAAGCACTATATTTGTGGTTTTTTCTTGTCCGTATATTTCTCTACAGTACAGTTTTTCTTTGTGGTCATTATTATTTACCATCCCAAATCTGATTGTTAAATCTAAACCATTCGAGCAACCTGCTATGTCTGGTAGATAAGTATGCAGATTTAAGCCTCAGCTACAATGGCTAAATCAGCACTGGCCAGATAGCATGGGTAATACCGTTATTACTACTTTGTGGTTTTCATGTTGTTCCTGAGTCTGTGTAGCTAGCATATTTATTACAGCCTTCCCTCTGATTTATTGTACCAAACTCAGAGCAGTGCATACGTCTTGCAGCGGGCAGCAGTTCTGAAGGTTGTTCTTCCAAGTGGTTGCCAGTTCAGACTGATTTACCTTATGTTTTCTTTTACTTCCTCCTCATTTATCACCTCAGACAGCTTGTATTGGACTAGGTTACTTAATTGGTTTGGCAAGAGGATTTGGGATCCTTTTACTAATATGAGCATTCATAAAAAAAAAAAAAAAAAGTTTGTGTTGACTTTTTTCTGGAAAACCTCTTGAGCCTCTAGTACTGAAGCTTTGGATCCCAGGCAGTAGCAAATTAGAATTTCTCTAAAAACCCCACGGAGAAACCCTCCCATGGCTTGGTTAGAGTGTGGTGCTAATCACATCAAGGTTGCAGGTTTGATCCTTGGTTGGACTAGAGCAGGGGTGGGCAAAATGCGGCCCGAGGGCTGGATGTGGCCCGCCAGGCCATTCTATCCAGCCTGTGGGGCCCCTAAAAAATTTAGAAAATTAGTATTAATCTGCCCTGGGATGCCTGTCATGAGGCCCTCGATGGCTTGCCGAAACTCAGTAAGCGTCCCTCCGCCCAAAATAATTGCCCGCCCCTGGACTAGATGATCTCTTGAGGTCCTTTACAGCCTTACTTCTCTATTATAATTTTCATTATCATTTAGTTATTGTCTTAGCTGGGACTGCAAGCTGTAGCTTGCATTGGTGGGGAACTTTGTCTCAATGTCTCAATTTATACTACTGAGCAGGGCTGTCCCTAGGGGGTGCAAATTGGGGCGACTGCCCTGGGCCCCATGGAACCAGGCAGAGCAGTGCGGCGATGACATGCTGCCACAGGCTTCATGTCTGGTCGCTCAGCCCTGCCGCCGAATCTGCTGCTGAAATTGGCATGTCCGACTGCCCCCCACCCAATGCCAAATCTGCCACCGGCTTCCTCGCATCCAGAGGTGGGGCCCGCACAGGCTGATTTGCCCTGGGGCCTGCACCCTGCTCAGATCGTCTCCGCTACTGAGACACCAAACTATTGAGCTAATACTATTGCACTATGTCTCAGTAGTACAAAATTAGGACTTTCTTTTGTTTCCTACATAAAATTTATCCTGAAACTCATCACAGGTCAGCATTGGTACAATATGCAGGATGCTCAGAATAATATTTTAAAAATCTAAACAGTGTATGCACATGCTTTTGTAATGCCGAGTTGAAATCAAAGATCACCCTCATATGTATCGAATATAGCCCTGTCCTTTTAATTTACCAGGCCTTGAAACACCCCATGTTTTAGAGATCTCTCTTTTTAAAGTGGTTGCCTCAAGGAGCACTAAAAATAATTAGCAGAATTTTTTTGAGGTAGAGGTAAGGTTTGAGAAACAAGTCTTAGACTGAAAGAATGAAAAACTATGGGTATACCTGTTTTTCTACCTACTGAGAAAGCTCTTGTTATTCCTAAGTAAAATTGTTTTCCCATGATAGAGATTAACAAAACAAATACACTTCCTTTATCCATTAGACTAATTAATTTCCAAGCACACAGTGAGTAGAAACATGTAAAGATCCCTGAGAGTGGTCCCTAATTATGAAACATTTTCAAATCATTAGCTTGACAAATCTGTAAAGTATAAATGAATGAAACTACTCCTATGCACGCTACTTAGAACAGCTGGTTTCAGAGAATAATTTTTTTCATTTTTGGTCAAAACATTTGAAGTCTACATTTTTCAGTACAAATCAGCTCTACAGGCTTCATCAGAAGATTATATTTGTTTTCCAAATTATTCACCTGGAATCTTTCAATTGAGGTTATGTCCTAAATCAAAGTATAATGGTGAAATACGAGTGCTAATACTGGTGATCTTTTTATCTGTTCCAGGCAGAATATGAAATTGCTCCGGATGAAACACTGGGAGAGAAAGGAAAGGAAATCATGATCAAATACCTCACCCCAGAGGTAAGGGGCAAAAAAATGCTATTATTGAAGAAACTTAAGATAGAGCTTTGCTAAACAGAATCTGTTACAAGATCTATAAACTAGTGGTCTGAAGTTTATTGGTATTTCCATATTTTCTTGCATACAACGCAGCTTTTTCCTAAAAATTACCCTCCCCAACAAAACCGTGTGTATTAAGGGAAGCTGATTCTTTGCCTGAGATAGAAGCACCCACTTTGATGCAGGAGCTGTGGCATTATTAACCACAGACAGCTCAGGAAGTCATTTGACTTAATGGCTTGTTTTTCACTCCACGGGTGTTAATGCTTGTCTCCTTTCTAATGGTTTTGATATTCCACTAATCAAGCTAGCCTTTCTTAGGACAGTTTGCTGTATGATAAGTGTTTGTGGTCTCTGTCCTCCTATTTTACAACCATGAAAACTAATTAGCTCTTTTCAAAATCATAGATCCACCCATGGAGAGCAGTCTTCAGCAGCAGCTGGGATATCAGCTTTAGTTGAGCAAAAAAGGGAGAGGGGGTCAGCTGAAGATTAGCTTTTGTCTCTTCTCTATGCAGCCATAACTGTGGAAAAATCTTTTTTTCTTCCATTCTGCCTTTCAGAAACGAGGCAAACTGTATATTGTTTTGGGTCATGTTGTATGTGAGAGAAATTAATAATCTTCAGGAAACAAAACAGAATCTGTTATGAAAATGGCCAAGTATAAATGCCTTCAAATTTCAATCCAGAAGTTGGTTTTGAAAGATAATGAACTTTCTACAGACCTTGTTTACTCATTGATGCATAGAGAGTTTCCCTGGTCTCTTCTTTTTCTGTATGTCATGCACGTATGGTGTGACAAATGTCTAACACAGTGACCACCATTAAAAAGTCAACAATTGCTGACATTACATATTTAGTTCCTACAGAACAGTCTGGAAGGTGTTAGCAAATGGCAGTTTTATCACAGTGAGCATTGCATCTTGGTGAGAGGTGAATGAAACTCACTGTTCGTGTATCTGTATCCAAGGTGTATGTTTTGTATAGTATAAAAATGGACCACTATTCTTTGGCCACTTTCTTCAGCCATCAGAGGCCCAGGTTTAGGATCATTTCCTTTTCTTATCAATTTCTTGATGGACTTCAGCATATGGAGAACAGCACAAGGTAACACTGCGTACAGTGGATGGCACTCCGCACAGAACTACAAGGCTGCTGCAAGAACTCTGGACGGGCTGCAGCTGGGACTAACTATCTTTTGATTTTCGATCACTTTCTGACAGGGGTGCACTGATACATTGGTCTGATATTGGATTGGCTCCGATATAAAAAAAATCGACTTGATTGGAAATCGACCTGATGTGGCCGATAATGTGGCTGATAAATGCCCCATGTGTGCATGCAGCCGCAGTGCAGCACATAGGCAGTAAGGACCACAACCTGACTGCTTGGAGAGCTGCATGCAGCTGATAAGTCTGTTGTGGTGGAAGGGGAGGGGGAAAGGGTGTGGGGGGGGCAGATCAAGGCCCCACACGGTGAGGGAGGGAGTGTGGCTAGGGCTGGGGCTGCAGTAGGCGCTGCCCAGCCAGGGTGGGACACAGGATGGAGCTGCAGCAGGTTGCGGGGTGGTGCACTGCTGCACACTCCCTGGGAGGGCACTGGATGAGGCATGTGCCCCCAGATCTGTGCATGGACCTGGGCAGGCTGGGCCCAGGGCTGTGTGGGGCTCTTCCTGGAAGGGGCTGGGGCAAGCTGTGCATGGGGTGGGGCAGGCAGTGGTGCTGGGAGGGAGTGTTGGGGGACTACAGCGAATTTTGGGGTGGCTGTAGCCCCCCCTGTAGCCCTCTCTCAGCACTGCTGCTGCCCACCCCAAGTGCAGCCCATTACAGCCCCAACAGAGTGAGTCCCACACAGCCCCAGCCTGCAGTGGCAGCCCACCCTGCACCACATGCAGATCTGGGGGCATATGCTCCCATGGCTCCTAGCGTGCACACAGCAGTGGGAACCGCCCCCCTTCTCCACGCATCCCCCTGGACGAGTCATGGCTTCATCCCACGCCCCGCCCTGCCCCGCCCCAGCTAGGCAACGCCTGCCCCAGCCCCACTCCCTCTCGCACTGCAGGGGCCTCGATCTGCCCCCCCTCCCACGCCCCTTCTCTTCCCCCTCCCCTTCCACCACAACAGATTTACCAGCCGGACACTGCTCTTCAAACTGCCAGGCTGCATATTGGAAATCGGATTGGTATCGGCCGATGTGCCTCCTTAAAAATGGGCTATCAGTATCGGCCCCAAAAATCTCTATCAGTGCACCCCTACTTTCTCACCATGTTTAATCTTTGTCCAAACTTCTCTGCCAAGTAAGCATTTGATCTTCAAATACAAGAACGATCCTAAGTTTTTTCCTAAGCTCCTTAAAGTTCATAAAAGTAACCGAGTACCTAAACCACTGCTTGGACAATTTTACAAGAGAAACACACTTGACTCTCAGGATAATGAATAAACTTTATTTGTAAATGTCCTTTTAAATGCTACATTTAATAACATAAACATTGAAATGTTTTGGAGATAGAGGGGCAGGGCAGACCATTTTTTTTTCCATCGGTCATTTTCCTAGGATAAATTTTATGGTGTACTTTTACTTATCCAGAAGAGCTCTTTGGAATCTGGTTTCGTTTACTGAGCCTAGATAGTCTCATGGACACAAGAGAGAGCTGCTGCTGCTATGACTTGCTGCCACCCATTCATTATGGGCATTATGTTCCACATTGAGTTCTGTTTTACGATGGTGGTAGTTTGGCTTTAAGTTTCTATTAACAGAGTAAAAGGGACAAATAGTGAGTTTTGAAAGGCCGGAGGAACTAACGAGCTGCTTTTTCCATCATTTCCCTTTTGTATTGGGTCACATTTTCCCCAAGTCAGATTGGCAACGATCATTTTGCCTTCCACTGTAGCACAAGGCATGATTCTCCTCTGAGCACTAGGCTACTCTGAGAATACAGTAACCAACTACTTCCTAGTTCTTGTGTCGGCAGTGCCCTTGTGTGCCTTTCTGTTATCTGTACCATGTTAGAGGGGGTTCTTGGTATTTCTGGTTTTATGCTTCATAGTTGTTCACAAGGGTTTGAAGTGGCAATTTAGGAGAGTCATTAGGTAATTGGCAGCTTGCAAATGCACAAGACTGAACCTGATGATGCGATGGACCCTCTCTGGCCTTTGTTCCTACTTCTTTTGCTTTTTTGTGGAGGAGGGAAGCAATTTTAATAAGCGCTTGAGTAGGACTGCAGTTACGGATTTGAGATACACACAGCTGGGCACTTTTCAGGCTTCCCAACATATTTTGGCCAATGCATCTCAGTGCTGAGCAAAAGCGCTGCTGCTGTGCTAGTCCCTTAAGCAAGTTCCCTGAGCAATGTCTTGCAGTAGAAAGACCTTGGGTTAATTTTTTGAGGTGAATGAATGTGCTGTGAAAACTAGGCTGAAATCAACCCATTTCCTCCTCATCAGAGGGAAAGTGTGAGAACAGAGCACACTACTGGAGCTCAGGCATTGGAGACTCCATTCCCTCTACCGTATCCTCTCTGTGGCATGGGGGCAGGTTGCTTCATTTCTCATACCTATTCCTTGTATGTAACATTTTGACAATATACTTATTTACCTGATAGTTTGTTCTTGTTTATAAAATATCTTCAGATCCTTGACTACAAGGGGCTATCAAAATGCGATTCCTTTGCAGTATAATTCCAGTTCTTTGGCAGTGGGGAGTTAAGGCATTTATACACATGCTCCGGAGGCGTGGGGGGACACTTTAGTTAGCACAGCTCATCAAACAGATTATCTACTATTAACCCAAGTCTCTCTCTCATACAAAGCACCTAAATATGTTGAGTAGGTCCTGATGGGATACCATCCTTGCCAGCAAAAAAGGACTCATATTTATGCAAGAGGCAAGGATTTTTGTGGGTGATATCTTTTACTATATCAACTGCCAGGTTGGACTAGACTTCGACAAGCCTTCAAATGCAATGCATTCTTCATCAGGTGTGACAAAAGAAGTAGGCACAGTGATTAAAATAGCGATTAAAGTCTTTTAGGCATTTTTATATTTCTCTGTTTAATTACCTATGCCTTAAAAACACACATAAGCTAAATCAGTTTTGTAACCAAACAGACATCCCAGAAATGCAGGCACATGCCTGCTGTGGCTCAGGCTAGAAGCTAGGGGCACTAGAGCAGCCCTCCCTTCCCTTGCATGGGGCTGAGCTGAGGGGGGATTGGCCAGGCCCCAGCAGGACACTGATTAGGGAGGGGTCCCTTCCCTTGATAACAGGGCATTTATCAGCTCTTTTATTAGCATTTAACACCCCATCAGAAAACAAAGCCTCATTCATTACACGCTCCTCTTAAACAGCTTTTTCCAAAGGAAAATGCACACCTCTGGCTTCTTTACTGTTCATTTCATCCAGGAAGAGCACACACCAACTGCAGATGCTTGCTCAGCCTGACGAAGGGTTTTTAAACCCAAAGCTTGCTAAGAAATTTTTTTCCAACTATTTAGTTGGTCTAATAAAAGATAGCAGATTTACCCAAAGAACCTTGTCTGCCTTTTCCAAAGGAAGGAATGCAGGGACATTACCATCTGAACTGTTGATTACCTCCAAAAAGCCCTAAGCGGACACTCTCCTATCTGCCTGACAGCATTCGCCAGCATACCACATGCTGGCTACAGTCTGTGCTGTGGGAGAGAGGAGGAAAGGATCTCTGCTTAAGCAGTGAATGGAGGGGAGGAGGGCACGGGGAAGCCAGCAGACCCTGCTGTGACTGCACGTCTGTGCCGAGCTCCAGCCAGGGAGCAGAGGGCAGGGGCCAGTCCTGCTGAGGAGCAGAGAGTCCTGCCCAGCCCAGAGAGCATGTCGGGATGCTGGGGGAGTCTAGTTTATCTTAAACCAGCAAGGGGTTTGGGACAGACATTGCATAAACCTGTTTGACCCAAATGATTTAAGTCTGGTACTACATTCAACCAGGTTTATTGGTTTCAGCCATTTTCAAATTGGTTTATGTGCACTGAACACCTGTTGTGTTACAGGTTTAAACCAGTTTCTGATCACTTAAACTGGTAATATCTGTCCCTAGCCTAAGAGCATTAACCAAAGTATCTTGGAGTAAAACATTCCTGAAAGTCCAATTTCTACGATTCTGACGCAGGATAGCAGAAATGCTCATGTGAATTTTTGCAAACTTTTTTTCACAGGTCTTATTTAGGCCTCAATCTCATTCACGAAATCTATCCCCCGAGTTGGTGGGTCTGTCTCAGATTTAGGTTCCATTTTATCTGGAGACGGAAAAGTGCCGACAGTAGTCACAAAACAGTTAGGTTATAACAGAACCGAACATCACTGTTCCTTTCTGCTTGGCTGCTTCTGTCTTAGCCTTTTTCCCTTTGCTGGGGAAATGTATTTATTTCAGCACTGCTTTTAAATTAAAGCTTTGCATTCTATCTGCATCATTTTTCCCTTGCTGTCTGTGTGAGAGCCACCATACCCAACTCTACTAAATCATTAGCTCATTATTTGCTCACACTGCAAAGCATCTTGTGGTCCTTTGTCTGAGAGATGCTATATAAAAGCAAATTGATTTGAAATGGCTCTTAAGACATTCTCCCTAAGCCATTATAGTTTATATTTAGACTCAGGTGAGTACTAAAAATGTTACTGAATAGGGTGGTTAATGTACATTGTTATTCCCATTAATACACTTTAAAAAAAATTAAAGAATAGCAACTGTGGTCATTTTCTTATCTGAATTCCTGTTCATTCTCCTTTCCTTTAGGAAATGCACTGAATAAAAGCCATGTTTGCATTTTTTTTTCTTTTCTGCAGGAGGTTAGCCAGACAAGGGTAGATAGTTTTTCATATTCTAGTCAAAAGAGAGCAATGGATATTTTGTTAAATAAAATGTGCCTTTTGTTTTTACGAACAATTATAGGATAAGGAAGGGAGGGCTTTGTTCTGTAAAGGGGAAATTGGCTGACCAGCAGTGTCTGGCCTCCCATTTGTATACCAGCTAAGAGTCGTCTACAGTCATATTGGTCTCTTTCTGGCAAAAATTTCTTTTTAATGGGGGTGGGAAGTGTATTGACCTTCTGTGCCAGACAGACTTCCCCACCTGAGTCCAGTTTAGCACCTCCAAGAGCCCGTATCATTGTGAATCATTATGGAGTTGTCACTGTTGCATAGCATCATTTTAAAGCTGGTACTCGGGACCTTATCTTTCACTTGAAATCTCAAAGAGAGGATAACGGATGCATTTACTTTTCCTCCTCTTGTTTTCCCCACTGGTGAAATAAATGCAAACTCAACGCATTCATCCTGCTGGATTAGTCACCCTCTCTGATGACTACTGCTTTCCGTTTCCCAGGAGAAAGGCTTAATGTATCACCCTTTAATCCCGTTTATGCAGGGGCAGGTCATACCATGATAAGAGATGGACCCTTAGTGCTGAGGCTCCTTGCTCTATCTGTTTAGTTTTACTAAAAGCCTTGTAGGGAAGATGCTGTAATTGCTTGTTGGAACAGGCAAGAGCAAAAGTTGAAAGTGAAGCTCTGACGGAAGGAAGGAAAGCTCCTATACAACAGCTCTGCAAGTTAAGCCTGAGGCCATGTCTACACCAAGAAGCTTTGCCAGCAAAGCTTCTCCAAGTCCCTCTGAGGTGTGAGCCCTCCACTTTGCTGTGGGAGTAACTTCACTTCCTCCAGATGGATTTGGAGCTCTCCTGCTGTCAGCAGCCAGCCAAGGGCAGCTGAAGGCACCCCCACGCCATCAGCCAGCTGCTGCAGCCCCTTCAGAAGCAGTTGCCTTCCCAGAGCGTGCTTCGTGTTCTTGCAGCACACTGACTATAACAGAGCCATGTGTTTGGCCCGCTCGGAGGTAGCAACCGCTGTCTGCTGTAAGACGTTTTGGCGGCAGAAGCAGATTAATGTATCCCAAAACAGAGATTTTGTTTCCAGAGGGATGAACTTTTCTGGCCTTGCTTTGCACAGATGCTCGTTCCCTAGTGAATTCAGTCCGTTGCACATGCATCAGCCTCTCTCTTACCAGCAGTGTTTTGACAGCCCCGCAACAGAGAACATGTCCTTCCATGAGACGCCGTCTGCACCTCTTGAGGCATTTGCATAGGGCACACCTGAAATGCATGTGGGTCAGACAGGCGCATGTCCCAAAGGGAATGGCAGTCTGCAGATCTAGTCTCTGGACTTTTCTGAGACTGCACAGGAGTCCCCCAGCCGGATTAGTGGCAAGGCAGCCAGCACTGTATTTATGACACACACACAAAGGAAGCAACATGGTGCTTCATGTGAACATAACAGGCTAGCTGAGGGTTATTTAGCAGTGAAAGGGCTCTTGGCTATCAAATCCAGTCCCTTGTCTTTTCAGGCAGTTATTTAACCAAGGAATTCCCAAAACCACCACTTCAGACCTTTCCACTCAATACCCAAAATGCATGAAACACCAAGAACATACCATTGATAAGAAGGAGAAACAAGGGCACTGCCAATACCCTGCCACCTTACCAGGGCAACAGATGGATAATATATGCCCAGAGGATCTCAGGAAAAAGACTGGTTCCTCTGCCACAGCAGAAGACAAAACCCTCCAGGTCAGAATTCACTTCTAATGATTCATTTTACAATCATTAGATGCCCCATTAGGTTGCTAAATGCTGTGGGGAAAATCCTGATAATGCTGAAATCAGAAGGAGTTTTGCCGTTGATTTAATGGGGCTAAGATTTCACCAGGGTGCACCAATAAAGAGTTTCTTGGCCCATACTGATAGCCGATTATTCACCAGGTATATCAGCCAATACCAACCCGATAAACATTTTACAGGAATGCAGTTGGGCAGCATGGAGAGCAGCGCCCTGCAAGTAAGTTTGTGGAGGGGAAGGGGCATTCTGGCACTTGAAAATGGTGGTGGCAGCACTTGAACTAAAGTTAATTTGCTGAGCTTTAGTTTAAGCGCCCCCGCCACCATTTTTAAGCACCGGGATGCTGATCCCCTGGATGAGCCGCCTGCAGCTCCGTCTGACTCCCTCCCCTGGTGTCCCATTTACCTCCCTGCCCTAGCCTCTGCCCCACTCCCTCCCTCACTGCGGGGGTCCCGATCTGCTCCCCCATGCCCCTTCCCTTCAACAGACTTACCTGCAGGCTGCTTCCCTCCATGCTGCCTGGCTGCATTCCTGGCTCTGTGCATGCATGTGGCTGCGCATGCATCCAGCATCCAGGGGCTGTGTCCGAAAGGCATATTGCATTTATTGGTAATTATTGGCTACACTGGCCCAAAAAAGCCGATAGCCAATAATGTTAATTTTCTTTTTACTGGTGCCAATCTGATATGGCACTGATATATCAGTGCGCCTCTAGATTTCACCCTTTGACTTGATGGATTTCTTGTTTTCCCCTTTTATTGATTTCACTACTCTACGGGCACTATTTTATCTAGTGGTGATAGTGTTACTTAAACCTCCACTTTATATCTTGCATAATCGATACTTAATCTAGTCCCCAGAGAAATCAATATGTAATTGTTGTTTCAGAGAGTGTGCAGTCAATGTCTCTGATGATCTTTGTGTCTTAGTCCTGAGAAAGCTGGGAAGTACGTTGGGCAACGCGCTTTCTGCACAAGCCCGTTTTACACCGACGTTCCATTTTGATGGAGGTTCTGAACAGCAGACCAGTGACCTTGTTACACGAATTATAATCTTTATAATCCAGCTTTATTATTAATAAGCATTCTTCAATTACTGTAATACAGTATGCCAGTTGAATCTAAAACATCATACAGTTGCCTTGATTAAGAGCGCCTTTGCTGTGGTCTCAGGGTAAATGGCATTTTCTCACGGTTTGCTCAAACCTTGTTTCCTAATCCCTTGCCTGCTGTTTATAATACAAATGCTGGTTAACTAAACACTTATTGAGGATTGCAATGATGTCAAACTGCATGAGATCCTATTGGACATGACACAGAGTCTGCTCTACTCTACCCATCACTGCCCTAGAATAAATCTATGGGTAGTCTTCTGCACTCATTTGACTGCTAAAGTTGCACATTTTCTGATACAAGTCAGGTTCACTAACTGCACTGCTCATCTTTTTAATAGTGCTAGCACTTGAGGACAAGTGCATGCTTGTTTTTTTTGGAAAAGCTGAAGTCTCAAAGCCAAGCCTTTGTGGCTGAGCAGTCACTTTGCAACCATCTGTCATTTGTGGTCGGGAGAATCGTTGGGATGACTTGGTCAGTGGGCAAAAGCCATTTATCTGGTCCTTGTGTGCTGGCATTGCTCTGGCTCAACCCTTTGAAAAATGGAAACTGTTCCCAGCTGAATCGTGTCGACAAGATGCATAGAGCCAACTCTCATAATGCCTATTCATTGAGGGTAGACCCCCCACATTGCTGTTAATCTGTGGTGACTAGTGTCAGAGTCTGTGTTCTAGCCAGTGTATGTTGTATATGAGAAATCAGATGGTGCTCTCTAACAAATCAGTATGAAACCTGTGTGTTTGAACCAACAATTTGTAAAGCTGAATTTTCTCCCTAATATTGGGATCTACTGAAGCAAGATCTGCTAATTTTCTTTTTTAGCTATGAAAGCAAAATGCCCAATCTGTTCCTAAAGGAATCAGAACTCATGGCAGAGGCAATATCTCTTATTATACTAACTAGATATTTGAAAAAAAAAAAAAAAAAGAGTCTTTATTTGCAAGCTTTCAGGCACAGACACCTTTCTTCAGGCATAGAAGAGTGCAAAGACTAAAATTTCTCCTAGGTGGAAATGAAAATTCATATTTCACAGGAGAGCTCAAAGTGTGGTAAGATCTCCTGGCTGGATCGTCTGTTCCTACGCCATTATCAATGAGGATGCCATGACATTCATAACTGGCCAGAATACTGTTTAAATGATGGGTAGTTTTATTTTGTCTGCATGCTTTCTAATGGAACCCTGTCTGAATTTCTTCCCCACACTCAAATCCTGAACGGCAAGTGTTTTGGATAGAATTGAGTTAAACTTCAACAAAAATCCTGGATTTGGTTTTGCCAAACCCCCAACCCATCTGACAAAGATTACAAGTCGAAAACTACCCCTAGTTTTGCCAGTCTGTTCTAATCCTGACTGCAGTTCCACCGGGAGAAGAGAGCCTTTACTTTTCACTTGCCTCTGGAAAATCATACTGCTGGTATTATGGAAATTTGTTAACCCAACCAGAATCAGCTGGGTTGAGATTCCTAAATACTGGACAAAATGTATAAAATTAGCTAAAGCCCCACAGTGCATGTAAATGAACCAGTGAACAGCAAATAACATTTGCTATCCAACAGGACAATATGAGAAATTGGAGTACATTTTGTACCCTGCAGTCATAAGCATATTTCTTATTCATATAAGCACATTTTTTATATGCTGGGTGAAGTGCGAATGTAACTTTCCCATGATTCTTGTGTAACCTGTATAACTGACAATGAGCTTATCCTGAACTTCAGAGGTCAGCAGCAGTCCACCACTTGTAACAACATCTCTGGTTGAGCCTTTTGGTTTAGCTTTTTGAGCTAAAGGAATATCCCCATCTAGCCTAGTTGTGGGAACAGACTGATAGACAGTCCTGGTGCAAGGCCTGCCACTATAGACAGTCCTGGTACAAGAAGGGGACCAAGACTTGCATGGGGTTATTGTAAGATATATCTCCCTTGTTTGTGCTGTTATTGCCACCTCAAAATCAGCTGTTAAAAACAAATTAAGTTCCCAGCTTCTCACCTAACCCATCTACAAGCCACAGCAACTGAATAGCTTGGCAGAATTATGATGTGGTCCAGGAGGCAGCCACCCTTATCTGGTATGATGCAGGGTGGAAAATCAGTTTGCTGATTGTGATGGAGCATTTTATTTTAATGCTGAACTAAAAGTCTGAACTTTATCTCAAGATACTGTTTTTATCTCATAGGTAATAAATACACAAAATGTACTGAAATGCATTAAGACATCGCTAGAGACATTTTTAACGAGCCTCCAAAAATTCTTTTGCTTGTTTTAAAAAGCAACCAGCTTGTTCAAGCCGTGAAACACTTGGTCTTAAAGGGATTAAACTTTTAAATTAAAATTAAAAAAAAAAAAAAAAGAAAGTCTGGAAATGACATTTGCAAAAATGACTTGACC
>NW_005841958.1:1075471-1078203 GCF_000455745.1 Alligator sinensis | reverse complement strand
TACACGACAAGCTTCTGCTTGTAAATTAACTTAATGTCATTTAATCAGGATAAAGTTTGGACCCGAATCAAAATCAAGAGCATCACAAATTTAAATATCCTAGCACAGCTGTTGTTTGTCCAACAGACAAAGCTGAGGAAGAGCAGAATGTGCCACTGTAAACAGTGTGTCATCTCCTACAATAAACGTCTTCCTTCTCTGTTCCTCCCTGATGGCCATAACTGTATGTTATCTAACCAATCGATCCTGAAGCATGTGCAATTAAGGGACTTCCAATTTAGAAATATGAGGGTGTTGGTTTTGCTCTGCTGTAGTTTGGGTGATTTGGTGAAAGTGGCAACCAGCTGCCTGGTCTCTGTTAATTTTTACTCGCTTTGAAATTGGTTTTAATACCCTAAAAAATCTGCCTTCTGGGTTTTCATTCCTCCACCCATCACAAACTATACTCTTGATTTTTGTTTGTGTTGCAAAGAAATTCAGAGTGAAAGAGGCATAGCGCTGGCAAGTGTTTGTGCCCTATTGCCCCAAATTACCATTTCAGCTGAGAGCAAAAAATGTGTTGACTTCAGTGTGCGCCAGATCCGGTCTCTTTATGCACACAAGTGATCCTTTGCGCAGGTGACTTCATTCAGTTCAGTAAGAGTGCTTGCAAGAGAAGGTCATTTGTACACATAAGAATTGCAAGTTCAGCCCCTATAGCTGGGGTGAGCAGAGATGTGTTTGTTTTCCTTCTAGAAAGTCATTGAGTAATGTTGGAGTTGTAAATGAGTGTTTATAGATTTAGGTATTTTTTTTAATGGAACAAATGACATTTAGTTTACCAAAGCAAGCCAAGCTATGACTACTGCAACATAAGATTGCTTGCTAATGTTTAGCCTATTTATCAATCATGTAAGTAAAAGATAGAGAGGTTCTGATAAGCTTCTGAATATTTGACTGTTCATCCAAACTGACTGAGCCTGTTAAACCTGGGTACAAACGCTACTGAGAACAGACTTTCTTCTGTCACTCGTGTTGCTAGGTCCTGACTGAGAACAGAATCTGAGCCATGCAAAAATAAAGGGAGATTATATCCGACAATAGTTATCTGAATTGTTTGAACCAGGAAACTGCATTTATGTCCATTGCAGATAAACAGCTCAGAGATGACCTGGCCAAAAAGTTTCAGTGCTTAAGTCTGGAGTTTTATTTAGACTATTCTATTGTATATGGGAAGATCCAGGCTTTCCTGGTGGCCTTTGACTTTGATGATGGAGAGTAAGAGAAGGTGGCTAATAGAAATGAACTCTACCACATGTGAGGTGGAAGCAAAATTCAAAGAGCTTAATGCAGTTAAGTTGGGGGGACCAGATAACCTCCAGCCTAATATTCTCAGAGAACTGATGTGTGACATTACAGGTCTAGGAGCATATATGTTTTTAATCTACCAAGTTTGGATTAATACGGGATGACCAAAGAACAATAAATTTAGTATCTATATTTATAAAGCAGTTGGGGAGTGATCTGGGCAACTACAGGTCAATTAGTCTGACCTCAATAATATACAAAGCGTAGCAACAAATTTTGAAAGAAACAAGAATTAAAATTGTAGAGCAATATGAACAATGGGAAAATATGTAACCTGGATTAGCCAAAACCAGATCATGCTAGCAAAATACCTTTTTTTGATGACATAATTGAATTTCTAGACCAGTGATTCACAACTAGTGTGTCTCAGCACTCTGAGGTGCCTTGAGATCCTTTCATGGGTGCTATGCAATGTTAGCAGTGTTAGGTTTGCAAACATGATTCACAAAATAAACCCAGAGGTTTCAAATAGAAATGCATAGTGTTAAAAACAGTCTTACCTGTTGTGTGCTTCCTGAGTTCTTTGCAACAGAAGAAATAATCTATTATTTTTCTGTAGTAAAAAAAAAAAAAATGAAAATTAAGAACTGACATTTTCTAAGGTGCACCTTGAGTCTAAAAGGGTTGATGAAGGAAGTTCAGTAGATCCAGACTTCCCTTAAGCATTTCATAGGATGCTGTAACAGGAGGGACGGCAGGGTCGCCGTGCTATCCCTTGCTGCCTCCTCTACTGTGCCAAGCTTCAGATTTGCACCCTCCTATTCTCGCCCGCCACGACTTTGATGATATGTTTCTTTTGTAGGGAGGCTACCTCTCCTCCACTTGGCCACAGTTCTCCTGCTCCGGGTGTCCGGCGTGTCTAGGCCTTGCGGGCCTTCTCTATACGCCGCCCCCCTCACCGGGGCTCTTCCCTCTGCAAGGCCGCCCCCCTCACCGGGGCTCTTCCCTCTGCAAGGCCGCCCCCCTCACCGGGGCTCTTCCCTCTGCAAGGCCGCCCCCCTCACCGGGGCTCTTCCCTCTGCAAGGCCGCCCCCCTCACCGGGGCTCTTCCCTCTGCAAGGCCGCCCCCCTCACCGGGGCTCTTCCCTCTGCAAGGCCGCCCCCCTCACCGGGGCTCTTCCCTCTGCAAGGCCGCCCCCCTCACCGGGGCTCTTCCCTCTGCAAGGCCGCCCCCCTCACCGGGGCTCTTCCCTCTGCAAGGCCGCCCCCCTCACCGGGGCTCTTCCCTCTGCAAGGCCGCCCCCCTCACCGGGGCTCTTCCCTCTGCAAGGCCGCCCCCCTCACCGGGGCTCTTCCCTCTGCAAGGCCGCCCCCCTCACCGGGGCTCTTCCCTCTGCAAGGCCGCCCCCCTCACCGGGGCTCTTCCCTCTGCAAGGCCGCCCCCC
>NW_005841958.1:1066905-1075358 GCF_000455745.1 Alligator sinensis | reverse complement strand
GAGCCAGCTGACCGCTGGCAGGTGTGGGTCGTTTGCTGGCTCCCGTTGCCTTGGGAACCAGCACCTGAGGAGCCTTCCGCGCGCTCTCAGTAGCAGGCACCTTAGTGTCCTGCTACAGATGCAATATGTAAAACTATTAGTTGAGATAAAGAAAGCAGACATTAGCGAGAGAGAGAGAGAATGTGCATAAGGAACTAGCCAAAAAGGAGATGACAGTGGGTAATACTGAAAGGGAAACTGTTGCGATGAGAAGGTTTTCCTGAAGCTCCTATAAGGATCACTACTGAATTAAATGGCTCTTGCTTAGTAGTCTCATAAATGACCTTGGCACAAAAAGCAGGGCTTTGCTAATAAAATTTGCCAATGATGCAATGTTTGAGGGCAGTCAGTGCAATAGAGGATTGGGATATCATATAGGAAGAAATAATTGAACTTGAAGACTGGATTATTAGAAATGGCATGAAATTCGACAGTGTGAAATGGGAGGCTATACATTTGGTGACTGATAACAAGAACTTCCATTTTAAGATGGAACTTATTAGTGGAAAATGACTGCGAATGATGGACTTGGGTATTACTAGCCAGTTGTAGATTAACTATGAGCTACACAGCTGTGGGGAAAAAAAATAAATGCAATGCTAGGATATATCCATCCAGATATTTTCCATAGTTGTAAGGAAATATTAATACTATTGTAGAAGGCACTAGTGAAGCCGCATCTGGAATAATGGTTTTGGTCACCTGCGTTCAAGAAAAATGAACTCAAACTGTAACGGGTACAGAAATGGCCAAGGTGAAAGAGAGTCTGTCTTACAAAAGAAGACTAAATTAATTTGCCTTATTTAACCTAGCAAAACAGAGTGAGAGGGGATGTGATGATCGTCTTTGGGGGCAAACACCAGGCAGGAAATAAAAAAATTAATACAGATCTGTCTAACTGGCAGCCTGCAGGCTACTTGGGGTTAACCTGCATTTTCCCCACCCCTCCCCACCTTGTCCAGACACAGCTCCTCCTTTCCACTCCAGCTGCTGACGCTGCCTGCGTCTCTGGGCTCCCCCACCTTCTGCTTCTTGCTGAAGCCCCTGGAGGAGTGCAATGCTGCATGGAGCTGCTGAAGGAGCCTTCAGCTTGGGACTCGTGCCCTGACCAAAGCCTGCGCCCGTACCACCACGGCTTCTCCCAACTGCAATGCAAGCACAACTTCCAGGGAGCTGGTAGCTGCTTCCACCCTGCTCCTGCTTCTCCCTGCCACCTCCCTCCCCAGCCCACACAGCCCAGGCCTGGTACAGCTCTTCTCCAGCTGGAAAATGCACTCACACTGCAGCTGGGGAAAGGGAGGAAGAAGAGAAGCAGCAGCAGCTTCTGGTTCCCTGGCCTTGGCACAGCTCTCCTCCATCTGGAAGCTGCACCCATGCTGCAACCTTGGGGAAGAGTGGGGGGCACGAAGAGAAGCAGCACTAGCATGGGCATAGCTTCCAGCTCTCTTGCCCCAACACAGCTCTTTGCTGCTCAGCCCCCGCACAGGCATGGGCAGGGCAAAGATCTAGTAGCTCCATGGGCCTGCCAGCCATTTGTTACTGATCCCTGTTATGAAGAATCTGCTTTTGCTATCTTTGAAAAGGCATATGTGCATGTTTCTTATCGGTATCTATGTAGATTTTGTTCAGATTCCAAAATGGAATAGAAGTAAGGATAGAAGTGTCCAAAGTGGACAACATGGTCTAAAGCCAACTTGATCATGGCATGAATAAGGCTTCAAATATCTTCTTTTTCATTTAAATATTTCCCATATTGTATTTCTGTGTTGAGAGGGGTGTTCTAATGGGGAGACGTTTGCCCTGTAGAAAGAAGTTCTTGGATACCTTGCTGCTAATAGAAATAGGTTATCCATGAGTCCTTCCATGAAGGTTATCTATAAGTCCTTCCATGAATCAGCAACATCCTTTGGACTGCAACCTAATTGAAGTATTCTGGGTTTTGCGAGTCGTCTATCTTTTGGGCATCTTGAAAATTCTGCTCTAGTCTGCTCTCGTTCTTAAGCGTCATGGTTCTTGTATTACTTTGCCACACTAAGCAGGATAATGATCTGTACCACCCAAGTTTTCACTACAAAATCTAATTGCAAAGTCTTTGTACTGTTTTGTTAAAAAAGTGTACTCCAAGTACTTTGCTTCCCCCCTCAAATAAATTCATATAACAATCCCAGCTGCCTGGTTCATGAACAACTTTAATAATAAACCAGTGTATCCACATAATGAAGAACAAACAGCCTTTGGTAAGGAAATATTTTTAGTCAAATTTCTCAAGTTTTATTAAACCTGTGTGGGGGGGGAGAGGTTAAAGACATTGAAAAATATTTTGCCAGCAACTTCTTGTGAGGCATAACCTTTATCTTACTGACGTCCACAGCAGAATTCCCTTTGGCTTCCATGATGACTAGGTTGAATCCCTAATCTAAACTATACAAAAGAAACCCTAAGCTGGTTTAAATTGATGTGGTGTGTTTCTCCTTAAGTGAGAGAAGAGCTTAAAGTTTGCTACTAGTTCACTGGACTTTCATAGACAGCTGATCACGATGTGATGTTTTTGTTTTATGAGAAACTACCATTTTAAAATTTCTGAAACAGAAGAGCAACGTAATAGTGAAAATGTTTTTCCAACCAAAAAAATTACACAGCTTTTTAACTGGCAGTGTTAAAAAAATGATATTTTCAAAGCAAATGAGATTACACAATTTATTACTAAGCTTCTCGCAATTAATATACATGACAGAATTGCTTAAGAGTCATGCCTAGATAGGAGAGCAAGAGTGAGAGTAAGACTGAGGCTGAGACAGGCAAACTGGCCACAATATAGTTTATTTGAAGGTAGCCAGAAAGCTACAGACAAACCATTCTTAGTATACATCAGTGTTGAACAAACTATCTTGAGGTATCAGTCACCACTTTGACTAGTTCCAGTGTGCACCAAAGGGTGCACCAATGTGCTAAGAAATGCCCATGGTTCGGTAAAGGCATCCAGGGATGCCTGAGGGCAAAAAAGGAGGTGTACAAACAGTGGAAGCAAGGGGCTACCACCAAGGACGATTACACCTCTGTTGCTCGGGACTGCAGGGAGGCTGTAAGGAAGGCCAAGGCAGAGATGGAGCTAGGGCTAGTGACCAGAATAAAGGATAATAAAAAGTCCTTTTTCAAATACATAGGAAGTAAGAAGAAGGCACCAGGTAATGTGGGGCCCCTACAGGATAGGCTTGGCAATCTGGTGATTGTGGCAAATGAAAAAGCTGACCTCTTTAACAAATTCTTTGCCTCCATATTCCTGAACAGGGACCGGGACATCTCCCCCACTAGAATTGCGGATGGACCCAGGGGAGGCAACGCCATGTTTAGGGTGAGGGATGACCTAGTTAGGGAACTTTTGGAGGGGCTGGACATATTTAAATCAGTAGGTCCAGATGCTCTTCACCTGAGGGAGCTGAGGGAATTGGCGGGAGCTATAGGGGGACCCTGACACGGCTCTATGAGCGCTCATGGGGCACTGGCCGGGTACGAGAGGATTGGGAAAGGGCCAATGTGGTCCCCATTTACAAGAAGGGAAGAAAAGAGGACCCTGGCAATTACAGGACAGTCAGTCTTACCTCAATCCTTGGGAAGACATTTGAGAAAATTATCAAGGAGCACATCTGCAAGGGCCCAGCAGGGGAGGTAATGCTCAGGGGCAACCAACATGGGTTCATTGAGGGCAGGTCCTGCCTGACTCACCTGGTTTCTTTTTATGATCAGGTCACAAAGTCCCTAAACGAGGGTGTCGGGGTAGATGTCATCTTCCTGGACTTTAAGAAGGCCTTTGACATTGTTTCCCACCACATGCTCTTAAAAAAACTAGGTGATTGCGGCATTGATACCTACACAGATGGTGGCAAATTGGCTATATGGTCGCACCCAGAGAGTGGTGGTGGATAGGTCATTTTTGACCTGAAGGGATGTGGGCAGTGGAGTCCCCCAGGGCTTGGTCCTGGGGCCTGTACTGTTCAACATCTTTATCAGCGATCTGGATGTGGGTATGGAAAGCACGCTGTCCAAAGTCACTGACGACACCAAGTTGTGAGGCGAGGTGGGCACACTGGAGGGGAGAGACAGAATCCAGCTAGATCGAGACAGGTTACAGAGGTGGGCAGATGAGAATAGGGTGGAGTTCAATGCAGACAAGTGCAAGGTGCTGCATCTAGGGAGAAGGAACCAGCAACACACCTGTAGGCTGGGGAACACCCTTCTTGTCAACACGGTGGCAGAAAGGGATCTTGGAGTCATTGTTGACCTCCGGATGAACATGAGCCGCCAATGCGAGGAACCGGTCAGTAAGGCTAACCGCACCTTGTTGTGGACCTAGACGTGCATCACAAGCAGGGCCAAGGAGGTGATCCTCTCCCTCTATGCGACACTGGTCAGGCTGCGGTTGGAGTACTGAGTCCAGTTCTGGGCGTTGCACTTCAAGAGGGATGTGGCTAGCAATGAGAGGGGCCAGAGGAGGGTCACTCGCATGGTCAAGGGACAGCAGGTCAGGCCCTATGAAGAGAGGCTAAAGGGCCTGAACGTATTCAGCCTCCTCCACAAGAGAAGGCGAGAGGAGATCTGGTGGCTGTTTACAAACTCATCAGGGGGGACCAGTAGGAATTGGGGGAGGCTCTGTTCCCCCGGGCACCGCCAGGGGTTACTAGGAATAATGGCCACAAATTGTTAGAGAGCAGGTTCAGGCTGGACATCAGGAGACATTACTGTACAGTTAAGGCTGCCAGGCTCTGGAATGGGCTCCCAAGTGAGGTGTTAGTCTCTCCTACCTTGGGGGTCTTCAAGAGGAGGCTGAACAGATATTTGGCTGGGGTGATATAACCCTGGCACCCGTTCCTGCCCAAGGCAAGGGGTCGTACCTGATGATCTGTTTAGGTCCCTTCCGACCCTAAGTACTATGATACTACTATGATACAAATTGATTCAGCCTTTCTAAACACATTTTTCATTTGAATTTCCTTCTAGAAAGCGGTGATTTCATGTCAAAATGTCAACTGGAAAGGACATTTTCCATTTGATTCTCCTGTTCAGGAAAGTTAACATTTTCAATTAGACTATTTTTTCCAATGTGGATTTTTTTTTGAGAAGTGGGGGAGGAAGGTTGATGAAGTTCATTTGCCTAATGATTATTGTTCTACCATCACTCAGGAATGGTGGTACAGTCTCTAAAAAGGAGCTGGTTGCAAGGTGCGTCTTTGATAAAGGTTGAGGACCAGCTCTTCTCTGAGCCTGTTTTCCTCCAGTACCTTAAGAGTGTAAGACCAGAAGGGACCTCCCAGGCCACTGAATCCAGTTGATCATCTCTACTGGCTACTATTTATCCCAAAAGGGTCCTCAAGAACATCCGCCCCAGCACCTCTCACCTAACACTGCCACAAAGCCCCTGATTTACAAAAAAAGGGCTTATAATATGTTATAGGAAGATATCAGGAGAGACGAGGACACCACAGTACATAAGGTCATTGGACAGCCTTAGTGATGGACCATGCACCCTGCTGCAGGAGAACGAAAAAACACTCAACAGCCTTTTCCAATCTGACTTTGAAGAAAAATTATTACTGATCCCAAATTTGGCCATTGGTTTGACCCTGAGTGCATTAGCAAGACCCACTAGCCATGTGCCTGACAGGGATCTTGCTGCCAACTCATGATCTTCTGATTATAATATTCCAAAAGGTCATCTGAGAAGGGGGTAACACTACATAAAAGGCAGGTCTCCTTTACCAGCACCTGGAGAAGGCTGAAGACAGCTTCAGGCTCTTTCCTCTTAGACGCCTTCAGGGAAAAAAGCAGCAAGAACCCAGGGAGAGATGATAAGAGTGGGCCCCACAACCTGGAGATGAGGGGAGGCATTTTACCTGACTGTAGTTATGGGGTAGCATAGGCCTGCAAGATGGCTTATTGAATTCAGAACAGATGATCGCATCAGACCTGGGGAGAAGGCCTAGATGCATGAGATACCTGCAGGAGTGTTGGTCTATGTGCCTTGTGTTCATGGGATTTTGTAAAACTAGATCCAGATCCTAGAGGGGTCGTCATCGTTCCCCCTCCCCTCTTAAGATAAAAGCAACTGTTGGTTAGGCATGTGTCCATAGGACAGAAGGGCCTGATCTAAAGCTCATTGAAGTAAATAGAGTTATGAAGCAAGCCTGGTCACGTGGCCTTTTATGGTGGCATAACATGATAAGTCTAGACAGGCGACCCTACTCAACTGTTTGATGCGGGCTCTGTCTTCAGTTGTTTCCTTTCTCCACTTGGATACAACACATTTGGATACCAAGGTCTGATATTAAATACATCTGATGCTTTCTGTCTTGTCATGGCTCCAAATCAGCTTTCACAATTAGGAAACAAATCTCATGCTTCCTGCTTAGTGCTGGTTTGCTTCAGTGTAGCTGCCAACAAGCAATGTTGTAATAAGTACAAAAGATGGTGTCTATTTTAAGAAAACCCTATGAAGATTTTTTCTCTACCATTGACCCATTCAGTGAACTTGGGCAAGGTGCTTCGCCTCTGTTTGGCTCTGTTGTCCCTCACATCCTGCATGTATAATTCAACTATGAACTCATCAGGTCAGGTATGGTCTGTTGCCAGGCTTCTGTCCAGTGCCTGGCGCAGTGGGCCCCTGGTTTCAGGTACTCCATCTGGACACTACCGTAATATAAACAATACCAATAATAACACAGCTGTAACTCATGCTCCCAATCCACCTGCATGGCCAGTTCCTCCATCTGTGATATAAAACAAAAATATTCTGGAACTATGAAAACTCATGCTTAGTTGGTTTATCTCATGCCGACCCAGATGACTCCGTAGAAGGAAAAAGAAATTGCAGTACTTGATTACTTAAAATGTTGCAAGCAGGATCCCACTCTGGGGTCAGAATTTTTTTTTTTCTGATATCTCTATATTACCAAAAAGGCTATGGAAATGTGTGTGTTTTATAGAACAGCACTGAGAGCCCTTCTTTCAGGGGATAGAAAAGCATTTGATCCATGCCACTCTGAAACACAAATACCTTCTAGGACCCCTCTATCTGTTCCCTCTTCCATGTGTCCTTACTTATTGTACTTTCCTGCCCTCCTCTACCTTTTTTTGCAGTTGCTCCTTTCAGTCTGCCTCCAACTCACCTATTCCACAGTCACTAATTACTGTCTTCCTACTCCTTAGTCTGTGTCTGATTAAATCTCAGTTAGTACTGTTCTTTTCTGGCTCATTGAGGTGGGAGTGGGGATAAAAGTGCCACAAAGTAGTTACTGCCTCCCTTTTGCAGGGGGCCCAGAGTGGCCTGGGTTTCTGGATCTCCTTTGCAGGGATACTAATCAAGCCACTGTGGCAGGGGCAGGCAAAATACAGCCCGCAGGCTGGATCCGGCCCAACAGGCCATGCTATCTGGCCCGTGGGGCACCTAAAAAGTTTAAGAGAGAAATATTTATCTGTTCCTGGCTGCCTGTCGAAGATGACAGGAGGCAGGGGCAGTAGAACCCAGGGGAAGTCAGGAGGACTTACCAGCAAGGCCAGCCCAGCCCCACCCCACCTCACCCCCAACCCCCTCCCACCCCCAGCCCACCCAACCGGAAGTCTCTGCCTGCCACAGCTTTCCCTGCACGCAGCTGCTCCAGCACCAGGTGGCCCCTGGCTCTATCGCCCGACCATGGGGCTGTGCCAGTACCCCAGGGCCAGGAGCGGGAGGGAGGTGGCCGTGTGTGTGTATGTAGTGAGAGAGGCACACGGTGAGGGAGAGTATGTGTGTGTGTGTGTGTGTGTGCAATGAGGGAGGGAGAGACTGTGTGTGTGTGTGTGTGTGTGTGTGTGCAATGAGGGAGGAGGAGAGAGAAATAGAGCAATGAGGGAAGGGGAGTGTGTGTGTGTGGGTGTGTGTGTTGGGATGGTCATCATAGCGGACATTCCAGTTTTCTGCTACTTTGTCCTCTGTTGATATGAAACTGGATGCCTATTTTTCTCTCTTGAAGAGAAAAATAGAGGACAAAAAGGTGTCCGGTTTTGTATCAATAGAGGACAAATGGACTGTCCTCTATGATGGCCACCCTAGTGTGTGTCCATGCAATGAGGGAGGGGGAGAGAGAGAGAGAGAGACAGCAAGGAAAGAAGGAGAGTCAGTGAGTGTGTGTGTGTGCATTGGCAATGCGTAGGGGGTGCATGCAGGTGCACATGCACCCCCTGACAGAAGCACCGCTAACACTGCCGGTAGCGCTTCTGGGTGGTCGCTGCTCACCACCCCCAACCCACCGCTGCCTCCGGGCAGTCGCTGTGCCACACCAGCCTCTAGGGGCGTGTTGTTCGTGTGTGTGTGTGTATAGTGAGGGAGACAAAGGGAGAGTGTGTGTGTGTGTGTGTGTGTGTGTGTGTGTGTGTGTGGGTGT
>NW_005841958.1:1023604-1062397 GCF_000455745.1 Alligator sinensis | reverse complement strand
GGGGGTGCATGCAGGTGCACATGCACCCCCTGACAGAAGCACCGCTAACACTGCCGGTAGCGCTTCTGGGTGGTCGCTGCTCACCACCCCCAACCCACCGCGGCCTGCGGGCAGTCGCTGTGCCACACCAGCCTCTAGGGGCGTGTTGTTCGTGTGTGTGTGTGTATAGTGAGGGAGACAAAGGGAGAGTGTGTGTGTGTGTGTGTGTGTGTGTGTGTGTGTGTGGTGTGTGTGTGTGTGTGTGTGTGTGTTTGGACGAGTCCCACAAGCGCCCCCCAACATACACATGCACCCCCCTTGTACTGCTATACACACAGACCCGCATACACACACCCGAGCCACACTCCCCCCCCACAGCCCCCAGCAAACCCCATATCCACACACACCCACATGCTCCCTCACCCCACACCCCCAAACCTATCTACCCTCCCCCACATACCCAGAGCTCCCCACAAATCTATACCCACCCTCCATGCCTCCGCCAGTATACAAGAGTAAGACTTCATTTTAAGCTGTTGTGCAATCACCTCTGCGTGTACTATACAAACACACATAAATTAGCAGAAAAATATATTTTTTAATCAAATTAATGAATGTTGTAGATGTTAATTTTTTAGAATAAAATTAAATATTTTTCTACGGGCAAACAGCAGGCTGGCGCTGGTAGCACAGATAAGCACAATTTGTACCTTTCTTTCAACAAAGTGCATCTGCTCCTTTTTATTCCTCCCTTACTTCATACAGATTTGGCTACTAGTCTTTCTCCCTGCTACACTGTTATGAACCCTAATGCTTGCTGCAGCCACTTTGCATTCATGCATATAGCAAGAAATGTTCACACTAACTCTACTCTCTAACACTAGTTTTTCCAGTCCCACCCATATTTCAAGATCCCTCATTGTTATGGTCAGCTGGGGACAATCCGTAGCACTACTAAGCATCATTAACCACATCCTCCATTGGCTGAACCTTCCACCACCATCTGGAAGTGGATTTAGGTTGTACACAACAGCGGCAGAACTAGGATTGCACACCACACGCTTGCTATCATGGATACAAAATATTGCTTTTCAGTGCTTATGAGGGGTCACAAATATACAAAGCAAGATCAAATGCAGCTGCGTAGCATTTCGGCCAACTTAGTCTTTCCAGGTTCTCTTGCATGTGACTGTTCTGATCATGTCATGCTGTTGGAGCTCTGCTTTTAATTTTAAATGATTGCTTTCAGGGCATTCATACCTCTTCTCATATTTAATCCATGTAGAGATTTGCAAATATTTTATATGTGGAATGTTGACTGCCCACATCTGAAAATACACACATTAAGATACGAGTGCTTGAATCTGGAAACAGCTCAGGAAAAGTTAGGGCTTGAACTTTTGTCCATTGACTGAACCATTTTTAATTAATTTGAGACGAGTTCATTGTGGAATGTTTTCAGAAATTGAAGTATAACATATGCTGAACTTTATTTGTTTTGTGCAGCTGACACTTAAAATAACTCGTAATGATTCAAAATCACATCATTACTATATGACAGAAATTTGCCAGCAATTCAATCATATTTATGACTGGAGATCGTGCATAAAGTCCACCCTAGTAGTAAAAAATATTCTCTTTCCAGTTTGTCAAGTTTTGTTTCCATTTGAACTTTCACAGTTTAGGGTTCTTTGAGAAGTAACATCCACTGGATAGGCGTCGGTATTGGGTGGTAGCTTGCATTCACGGCTTCTAATCTGTGTGCTGTCCGTAACTTGCTATGTGTTGATGGCAAACCAACTATAGCCTGATTTTTCAGCAGCGTTGAATACCTACGGTGCCAGTTATTTCAGTGGGACTTCTCTGATTTCCATTACAACTGTACGTGTTCAGCATCCCCTGAGGACGGGGCCTCTACTCCTCAGTTTGCCTATCTGTAAAAATTCATAATAAGAGCACTTATCTAATCATGGTATAGCTTATGTAAGGTATCTTAAGTATTATAGGGCCCTTAAATAAGATGTAATATATAAATGCAAAGTATTATTATTTCTCCTTCTAACTAAGCAATTGTTGCATTGGTTAAAAAGTCAGGCTGACCCAGATTAATATTAGCCCTTTTTTGACATGAGCAGTTAGCCAAAGTTCAGGGCCTTCCATTTAGAGGAAAAACCACTGAGGAAGATAAGTGTCTGTGATGCAATCCTGTTCATCTGCAGGCTGTACTAAGTCTTGTTTCTTTGAATGCAGATGGAATCAACAGGAGATAATTTCTTTGCTCATGTGTTTTGGCCAGCCCTTACCACAAAAGACTGTCTCAACCTTTTCACCAAGCCATTCAAGGAATACTTTCATCAGTATTTCCTTAGAATCATGAAAATGGAGAGCTGGAAAGGACCTCAAGAGCTCATGTAGTTCAAAGCCCCTGCACTGAGGCAGGATCAAGTGTATGCAAACCATTCCCAAATGAACACCTAGCCCAGGGGTGGCCAGAGTTACTCACCCGGGGAACCACATCCAATCCTCCACTGAAGTTCAAGAGCAAGGGGGGGCGGTACACCCAGAGTGGAGGTGACCGCCACCCCTTACCACCCACTGCACCACTGAGCCACTCCGGCTTTCCCCATGGGGAGTGGACCCCAGGGTAAGCAGTGCAGCTGCAGTCCCCGTTTCGGCAGCCCGGTGCCTGAGCCAGCAGTCCCAGAGGGAGAGGAGGAGGAAGGAAGGTGGGCTCGGGGCACACTCGGGGAAAGCTGGAGCAGCAGAAGGTACTGGGCTGCGCTGTGCCCCGGAGCCACCATGGGGACAAGTGGGTGGGGCTCCAGCCAGTTTCCAAAGAGCCACAAGTACCGTGCCGGCAAATCATGGTTTGGCCACCATGGATCTAGCCCTTTCTTAAAAGTCTCTATTGAAGGAAATTCTACTGCCTCCCTAGATAGCCTGCCCCAGTGTTTTATTACCATTATAGGTAGACTTAATGGGCAACCTAAATCTTCTTTGTAGCAAGTTAAACTGCCTCTTTCTTGTACTTTCCTTCTTTTTATAACAGCCCTTTATTTGTTAAAGAGTTCCCTTTTCTAGAATAAACAAACCCAAATCTTCAGTCTTTCCGCACAGGTCATGGTTGCTAAACCTCTTATCATTCTTGCTGCTCTCGTCTAGACTCTCCCTGATTTGTCTATCTTTTTCTTCAAGGGTGCTGTCCAAAACTGGATGATCTACTCTACGGCCTTGTCAGTGGCTTGCTGCCTTCAGTTTTTAGCCAGACACACAAACCTGCACAAAACAAAAGCCACCAAAACTTGTAGCCCCTCATAGGTCTTGTGTGCCCCTTTCGTTTGGGTGGTGCTATGTGCCTGTTTGGGTGGAGGCCATTATTGTTTTAGCTCTCCTATTCCATAAAGTAGTTTAATAGCTTCTTACAATTATCTTAAAATGAAGGCAGGGGTTATAGCCACCGAATTTTAAAGAGGTTAGAGCCAATCCATAATTTAATAGGAAATAACTTGCAGAACAAGCTTAAAATCCAAGGTTTTGCTAATTATTGGTCTTCTTTAGCCTTCAGAAACTTTCAGGCATGTTCCAGCTTACAGTATCTGCATTAAAATTTCCACAGCTTAGGACAGGGGCAGGAAATTATTTTGGGCGGAGGGCCACTTACTGAGTTTTAGCAAGACATCGAGGACCACATGACAAGTAGCCAGGGGCAGATAAATATTAATTTTCTACATTTTTAGGGGCCCTGCGGGCTGGATAGAATGGCCCGGTGTGCCGTCCAGCCCGCGGGCTGCATTTTGCCCACCCCTGGCTTAGGAAAAGGGGCAAATCGCATCCGTCCCTGTTTTAAAGAAATAATAGCATATCACGCCCTGCTGAAATACCTTGCTCGGGACAGCAGATACTTAGGATGATTTCTGAAAGTTTTGACCAGTCTGAAGAATGACAAGCTGCCATGTTTACTGACCAGGTTCACATCCCATGACAAATATCTTTTCATCACAGCAATGGTATAAACATTATGATGAAACAGATGATATTTTTATGAAAGGGTTATTTGTATCTTGTTCAGTTCAGTGAAGGAGGACAAATAATCGTCGTTGAATGGCCGAGGGAAGCACCCTGTAGCAAAATGTATGGAGCTGTCATAAAAGCAGGGTGTAGATTTTAGAGCACAAAGATACGACATGACATTTAAAATAACAGATAACAGGGAGCAGAGGATCAATTTGAAAACTTTCATCTGAGTTGGAATCAAATTGCACTTCCATTTGCTATGTTCACGGTCAGGTATCTCAATCCCAGCGGACATGCATCCTTCCAGGAGTAGTTCACGTACACTGAGCAGTATATAATTGTTTTTATTGCAAACAAGAGGTGGTCCAAACTGAGACCTAGTCTCCATGATAGTTTTGCTGGCAGAACTTAAATCTTGTGCTGATAGAGTAACACTGTCTCCCAGAATGAAAGATATATCCTCACAACCTGGTGGTTGCCAGTAGGCATTGTGTTGACGTGCCCAGGCCTTCTGCCATGATTCCTCCAACAGTAGCTGCCTTCCCAGGGTGCACTTTGTGGCTGTACCAGAAGCCAGGGACAGATCCTGGGCGGGGGGGATACAGTGGTACAATTTCACTGCCCTTTGATTCCTGCTCCACCCAAACTGAAAAAAACTCCCCGGCAGGGACAGCAGTATTTCTATGCAGGCAGTGGTAAGGGAGTCAGTTGACTTCGTGGATCACTGTCGTCTCCCTGATTCCTGCTAATCTCTCTCCACTCCACAGGCATTAACAACCCTTATCCTTTTGAGTGGTCTTGATGTTCCACTATTTAAACTGTCCTTTCTTTTGCAATGTTGCTGCCTGTTAGCCATTCCTAGTAATGTGTCTCTTCTATTTCACTGCCTTGCAGACTGCTTTTAGCTTTAGCTGAAAAGCTTAACTCAGGTGTGGTAATATTAACTCAGGTATAGAAATGATTGACAGTGAAGCACTGCAGGCACTGTCAAGTAGCGCCTCTGGCTTTTTGACCGTCTGTACTTAGCCAAGAAGGTTAGATTTTGTTTCATGTATCTGAATAAGAGGTGACCATCTACATATAATGACTGTAAGACTGATGACACTATCTTTTGAAAATTTTGACTATTGATTGCCTAGTTTGTTGTGGTTTTTTAAATTTTATATGTCAGCTATCAAATTAGTGCACATTCTAATAGTTCTAGTTGTTTTTGCTTTGAAACTGAATAATATGGTGCTGCCCCCTAGCATATTAGTAAAGCTTCTAGTTTCATTTTAGCTGGAGAAAAATAAGTGTCATGTTGTGTGATGCATCATCTGCACCCCCCATTTCAAGATCTTAGATCCACCCATGCCAGAAGCTGCATTGATTTGAATATGCTCTGGTAGCTTTGCTGTGGTAGACGCTGGCTGCTGGCAGACGTTTTCATGGCAGAAGCAGTCTAGAGCTGACAACTGTTGAGAAAATGCAGGAGGAGTAAGACAAATGCTATTTTCACCTCTTTCACCGGTTTCCACTAAGATTTTGATGTTTATAGAGCGAGGCCTCAGACATTGCATCCAAATCCAAACCTAAACATGAGTGCATCTGCTGTTTATTATTCACTGCACCCTCGTAAATAAAAGACCGGGTAACAATCAGCAATTACCCCTCCAGCAAAATGATACAAAAATATCTTGAAATGCTGATCCCTGTGACTTTGTCAAAGAAAAACATTATATGCAGTTTTTGATGGAAAGGAAACAAATAAAAAAAAAAAAGCATGAATAACTGTGTCACTTCTGTGCTATTTTCAAGCCATTTGAAAAGCCATGAAAAGTGAAAAACCACCTGAGACGGTTGTGTTGTTTTCTTTTGAAATAAAAGAAACAAAAAAAATCTTTAATTAAAAAAAATCTTAGATCTTAAATGCAGATTTATCTTTTTATGCTGATTGCGTCACATTTAGGCTAAGTATAGACAGTCAGAAAGCCCGAGGCTGAATCCATTCAATTTTCGCAGGTTAGTCTAAGCTGCGTAGATTGAACCAATAAGCAAATTAACAGACATTCACTTTTGATTCTGGAATGCAGTCACATGCAGTAGCCCAGGCCAGAAGCCAGGGGGCACTAAAGCACACCTCCGTGCTGGCTGGAGCAGGCAGCTTGGATCAAGGCTAGCCTACCTACCCTGAGATTGGGGGTGGCGAGGTTTGCAGGGGAGGTGCAAAGCATCCTGGGATGCTGGGGGATTGTGAGGTATAGTAAAAGCGGAGTTATCCAGCAGCATACAAGCCGGCATGCTCTGTTAACCAGCATGCCGGCTTGTAAGGTCTTGTAAGGGAAGAGTGAAATTGGAAGTGCCCACAGTGGGGTGGCGATGCAACAGGAGGGGCAGCAACACCCCAGACACGGCAGGACAGGCGGCAGCCCGAACGGGCAAAGATGCCTGTTTGGGCCACTCAGTTATCCGACATATTTTGTTATCCGGCACCCTCCATTCCCCGTGGGTGCCGGATAACAAAGCTTTTACTGTACCTTGAATCTGGAGGAGATCTGGGACAGAAGTTCAATAAACCAATTTAACCTAAATCAGTTAAGTCTAATACTACATCCATCCAGGTTTATCTTAAACCTGTTTCAGCCATTTTGAAAGCAGTTTATGTGCACAGAACTTCTGTTGTATTACAGATTTGAATTGGTTTCCGATCACTTATACCAGTTTATGTGTAATTTCTGTCCCTAACCTTAAAGAAAAACGTGTTTACAGTTTCTTAGATGATAGATAATCTGATTCGCAGAATTATTTTTTTTAGAAAAATTAAAACTAAAAACAGAATGTACTATGAAATTCAGAGGTTGCTTTACATGCAGACTATTTACAGTAAGGTTTTCAGTTCCAGATCAAAAGCAGAATAATAAAAAGGACAGGCTATTTTGGTTAAAAAATTGGGAAAAGTCGATTCCTTTTGGACTATAGTCAAAAGGTGCAACTTGCTGAAAGTAATTTTTGTTAGGCTAAACTTAACAGCTTTGTGTACCCATAGAGTCATTGGGAATGATAAATTAGAAGCATAAATGTCTTAGAATATTTAATGTATTAAAGTGAGCTTTTGCCTCCCATTCCCCACCCCCCATTTGCAACTGTGGAGACATGCTGGAAGATAGCGCACTATGTGATGGAAACTGAATCTGCTTTTAGCGTCATGTAGTATTGACAGAGCCAAGCTAAAGTAGTACCAGTGACCCCTCCTCATAGAAGCCACACCAGTCATTTGCATTGCTCCTCATCCAGACAAGAGGCAACTCTCTTCTTTACTCAGCAAAATGTTTCCCTTGTAAGGTTGCGCTTGTGGTGACCAGTGTTGCCAGGTCTTAAATATGAAATTATCGTATTTTCTGAAAAACTATCGTACACTGGGGGAAAAAAGTATGTAAAGAAGTCGTCTTTAAGTAACATCATGTTGCTGTTATCATCACATGCTGCGCCACTCTACTTGACACTGCCCACTATGACATTTTCTTTAACTCTTTCTCCTATTGGTTAAACTGAAATTCTTACTATGATTATTCTTTTTTCTTTGTTTTGCAGTTCAGGTCTGTGTATTGTATTCTTGTGCACTTTATTTTGCAATTTACTGTATTAGATATATGCCTGGAATTTACAAATGAGGCAAGCACAAAACCCCTTTGACTTTGTAGTGATTTAAGACCGTATATAGCATTTAAAATAAAACTCTTAGTATTATTACAAAATGAGATTTAGTTATGTGATCGTTATACAGTTACTTTATATTGCTCACTGTAAGTCTCCAGTTAAAGATAAATGGCAAATATTACTCACCCTCACTTTAGTCCATGTCAAATTCCAATTCAATGCGATTGACAACTGGGTCAAATGACACAAAAAATTGTCGTACATTTGGAACGCTTTTAGTATGATCTATTGTACATTGTACGAGGGCTGAAATTATCATATAAATACGATACTTATCGTACACCTGGCAACACTGGCTGTGACCCATATGCATATATCTTGCTTTCACGAGCTTTGCTACATATTTCGTGTTCTCCAAAGAAAAAGCAGCACATTTTTAATCCAGTGGTTCTGAGTATGCATTGAATTCAAAGAGCCAAAGAAAAATCAAAGTGGAAGTTATTTTAATGACCCTCTCAACATATTGGGTATGAGATTGTAAAGTATAGACTCATAGGAAAAACCTAGTGACTCATGTTGCCCGATAATGTAGAAGACTCTTTGGGACCATAAGGAAGTGTAGCCAGTGCTAATTGTACAAAGTTGGAATGGTCCCTCTGGCCCAAAGTCTCTGGTTTTGAACAGTTTTAAGGGCTGTACAATTATACAACTTGTTTTCATAGAGATACTATACCTTTGAAAATGAACTGCATGTGAAAAAACCTTATTTTGTTACAGCAAGCCTAAACAGTCTCATAAAATGGTGTGTGTTGCATACTGGGCTCCAGTCCATCCATATGTTTCCTTTTAAGTGTTAAGCTCAGAAAGTTAGTGTTATTAGATGACTTTACCTACCTTAATAGTGTTAGTTTTCTGTTGATTTGTTCAGAGGAAAGAAAAGATCAATTCAAAGATCAGTCAGGAGTAGTTTTGAAAACTTAAGCATTGTCTAGATCTCTCATGAACTTGGGATGGGAAGGCATGGTTAATTCACCCTGTAAATAGCTTCCACATTCTGTTGTTGTTTCTTTTTTCCCCACCTACTCCTTTCATTTTATCCCAGATTTAGTCCCTTTGTGTCTTAAGGCTCAAATCGTGCTTCTAACTTTTTTAAAGTGTAAAGAGTTGAAGCTACATGTTGCAGTGTAGATATGAACTTGATTTCAGTGTGTGTTCTCAAATCTGCTTTGGATCATGTGCTACCTGGCTCTGTTTATAGTGGGAAAATAATCTGTGTTATAAAAAGTGACTTTGGGACACAGGGACTAAGATATAGAAGTAGGATGCTTAAGAGGAGACATTTTCCTTGCTCCATTAGGGAAGTAGTGTAATGGGTCTGCCAGTGTCCAGCAGCTGGCAGAAGACACCTGTATACACACATGTCTGGACTTCTGCTGGCTGCCACAGATCCCTTCAGGTGGTGACTTCTCAGGGTGTGCTTCATGCTCTGGGAGCACCAGAGTGCATGTGTTCTGGTAGCTTGGTAACGACTGCATCGGTCTGCTGCTTGAATTTCTGGGAGTATGGACAAAGCCTAGAACAGGTTGGCCTGCTTAGCCTAAGAGAATAAAGGCTGAGAGGGTAAGTGGTTGTTCAGCACAAAGCAATCAGGAGGGTAAACATGAGGAAAAGAAAATAGCTATTTAAGATAATGGACAATATTGGCACAAGAACAAATAGATATAAATTGGCCATGAATGAATTTAGGCTGGATGCAA
This sequence comes from Alligator sinensis, assembly GCF_000455745.1. NCBI lineage: Eukaryota > Metazoa > Chordata > Crocodylia > Alligatoridae > Alligator > Alligator sinensis. The sequence goes on along the minus strand of NW_005841958.1, from coordinate 1,053,011 downwards.
ATCTAACCAAAGCAGTGAGGTTCTGGAGTAGCCTTGCATATTAAAGCTAGGTACAGACAGTCAAAAATCCTGAGACTGAATTGATATAGTCTTTGTAGGTTAGTCTAAAATGCACAGATTAAATTGAAATAGAAGTGATATTTACCTTTGATTCAGGAAATGCAGCCACATGCCTGCAGTGGCTCAGGCCAGAAGCCGGGGGGTGCTAGAGCACAGCTTTCTGGCTCTGTGTTTACTTCCTCTTCCTGCTGCCCTCGAGGTCTCTGGGATTTGCAGTCCAGACTTACAACAGCAGGACCCTGCAGGGTTGCTCATCATTTCTTCTTCCTGCTTCCAGGTGCCTCTGGGATTTGTAGTCCACTGTTGCAGCCAGCAGTAAATTTGAGCAGGGGAAGGGTTGTTTAACCCCAGTTCCTAGTCCCAGACCCCAGCTGGGGTTTGCCAGGGATGAGGGGTAGTCCCTCCCCCACTCCCTCCTTGCAAACTAGGCTGCATCCCCAGCCAGGCTTGCCCCCCTGCCCCCCTTTGTCAACCAGCCCGCACTGCTCCAGCCAGGGAGCATAAGGGCAGGCCAGCCCTGCTCCCTGGAGCAGACAGTCCAGTCCAGGGCTGCAAAATGATGGGATGCTGGATGACCCTGACTTAACTTAAACCAGGAAGGGATCTGGAACAGAAGCTTCATAAACTGGTTTGACCTAAATCATTTAAGTCTGATACTACATTCAACCAAGTTTATCTTAAACCAGTTTCAGCCATTTTGAAACTGGTTTATGTGCACTGAGCTTCTGTTCTGTTACAGGTTTAAACCAGTTTCTGATCACTTAAACCAGTTTGTGTGTTAAGAACTAACTGCTTTTAAGTTGAAGTGTGATCCGCTTGTGCAAAGAATTGCATGAGTTGTTTGCCTGCGATAGCAGTAGACTGGAGTTGGTAACCCCAGGCGATCCCTTCCCCTCCTACGTTTCATTAACTAACCTATGGTTAAAACCTATTGATCACCTAATGAAAAGCCAGAAGCGTTTAAATACAGTTTAGTTTATTGCCTCCTTGCTGTCTTAGCTAACTATAACCAGCTGACACATTTTTCAACTCTACTGCCCTTGTCTACACTGCAGAGTCTTGCCAACATAGCTAGATTGGATGGGGGCATGAGAAGACGCACACCATAGCTGACAGAGCTGTGCTGGCAAAATCCCCAGTGTAGTCTCAGCTTTGCCAACAGAAGGGTTCTGCTAGCAAAGCCTCTGTCATTCAAGGAAGCTGATGCCTACACCAGGGGCCCTTGAACCAGGGATCAGACACCATAGTTAAAATGGTGGCAGCTCTTTAGCGTGAGTTCTGAGGCCCCGGCACTGTTGGCACCGACCTTTATCTGTTAACAAATGTTATAGCAGCAGACATTAGCCACCACCTTTGCAAAGCTGGTAGTGCTAATATGTGCATGCATCTCTTGCTGTTCTCTGCGGTGACACTGCAGCAGCTGAACCATTAGAGCATGAAGGACACCGTGGGAAAGTCCCCACTGCTGAAGGGACCATGGCAGCTGGCAGAAGTCATGGGCATGTCTGCACGTGCCTTCTGCTGGCTTCTGGGTGGCAGCAGGAGTCTCCAACAAAGGGGCTGCACTTCTGCTGGCAGAAAGGATGTGTTGGCCTCTGCAGAGGAGCTTTGACAGTGGAAGCATTCAGCATGTTTCCAGCAGAACTCGACTTCTCCTGGAAAATGTTGTAGCATATGCTAGAGCTAAGTGGGATTAAACCACATAGTAATTCAAATGGGTCAGTTAATATCTGTTTTAACCCCACTCAATAGAAGGGCTCCTGGTAATTTCAAGCAGCTTTGACTCAGACCTTATATAACGACTCCTAAATGCCTTTGGATTTCTGCTATGTGTTCGCAGCGAATGTGATCCGCAGCTGTAGGACCAGGAACCAGGATTCTGGGGGTTTTTTTAACTGGTTCTCTGTTTGTACCTCAGCTCAGTCACTTGGGCCTAAAATTAGACACCCCAATCTGCATTGAGGCACCTGTAAATTAACCTGGTTCACTGGTGTTTGCTCTGCCCCCAGCAATTTCCCATTGATGTCGGCAAGCAAGTTGGTAAAATTTGACTTTAGCACACACCTCAGTTTCCTGATCTTTTAAGTAGCTCTAGTAGTGCAAACCTAGCTCAGCATATCAAAGAGCCTGCTTCATTTCTATGCGATGCACTTGGAGCTCCTTTGATGTACGAGGTAAGGGGGTTATTCAGTACTCCTTTGTGCAGATTATAAACAGTCGTATCATGTCAGTAATCCTCCTTTTAGCACTTGCTTCTACTCAGGATCACTTCCCAGGCCTGGTCTCTTGTTCTCTGTGTTGGCAGGTGTTGGAAATAGTGTAAAGGCTGTCTGCTTTAGGCTCAGATGAAAATGTGCTTTCTGCTGCTCTCCAGAGAGCTTGCGGTGGAGCTTGAGTTGTCCTGATGAGACTCTGTGGGATTTCCATCCAGCTAAGAAATGTCATCCAGACCCCTGGCGAGACGTAGGAAATCTCCTACAAAGGGCAAAAGCATCCAGCATATTCTATCGATTTTATTTAAATGCTAAATACTGAGCTTGCACTGCTTAACTTGTGGAGGGAATCATGTAAACTATGGCTCTAATTAAAAACGCTTGAGCAGAGCCGAGTGCTCACTTCCACGTTGCAATCGGGCATATTCACGTTGTAGCAGTAGAGAGAGATTTAATTCAGCTTTCACTAAACTGGAGATTCTCTCCTATTTATGCCTCTTCCCTTCTCTTCTCATCTTCCTCATTTTCTCAAACACTACAATTTACAACAATACTTCCTGGGATACCACAGATGAAGAGTGAGCTTCCCAGAACATCTGGTCAGCAATGAGTGATCAAGTGTTATGATCCTCCCACTCAGCACCATCTGGTGGTCATGGTCATGAATGAAGAACTGGCTTTTATGAAGTGCTAAATTGCTGGCAAGTATATTGAGAGTTTGGCTGTGACACACACACTCACACGCACGCACGCACACACACAAGATTTTCACAGGATCCTAAGGGAATAAGATGCCTAAAAAATCCTATGGAATATATAAAGGAGTCCTAATAAGATCCATGCATAAAATATAAAATGCTATTCATTTGTTATAACAATAGCTCTTTTTCTTTCCAGTGTGCAAGAGTTTGCCTAAAAACTAGGTCTTTACTATTCATTGGTCCAAAATTACCTGAATTTGGTTACTTGGCTGGGCACGCGGTGAAAAACTTCCCGTTAGGGTGTTTGGAGAAGGCCTCCGGTGTGTTTTCTACAATGACAGAAGGATTAGGAGAAATTTCTTATGTGATCGGTTGGCAGAATTCCTATTTGAAATGATTATTTTAATGCTGATGGGACTTTGTGTTGCTACCAGCTGTATATAAGGTGCCCACAGCTATGCACAGGCATCTTTTTATATTATATAAATTGAAATGCATCCTCTCTGTTCTTTGAGTTTGGTTCTTGCTAAAAATAAAAGGGGGGGGGGGTTTCAGACAATGCAATGAAGCATCAAAGACGAGAAAACATTGGTAGAATTTGCTTTTGTTTTGAAGAATGCAAAATCAGCCTGTATGCAGTTCAGCATAGCAGATTTTTCATGGGGTTTGAAACGTGGTCTGTGAGCTGCTGGAAGTTGGCAAGCTGGGTGTTTTGCATATTCATGGAAATGAAGAAGAGGGTGAAGGTACAGACGAGCGCATGAAAGGTTATTGCATTAGTACAAGGATCTAGTGGTGTGTGGGGGAATTCACTATGGTATCCTATTTTACTTGCAGCATGACTCGGTTCTCCTTTCCTCTGACAAAATTACTGGAGCAGATTTGGAACGATCAAGAGCATAACATGTGCTAGCAGGGGAGCATCTGCTTCTTATCACAAAGATAACGTGCCCCCTTTGTTCTCTCCGTAGTCCCCAGTTTATGTCACAGAAGTCAGCCGAGATCTTGTCCAGCAGACGGAGGAAAAACTCGAAATCAGCCCCTGCAAAGAGCTTTTTTCTCACTGTACAAAGTAAGTATAACTTGACATCCAAAGATCACATGGCTACATGCAGCCAGCTTGTAAAAGAACGTGTCAGATAAGGAGAGGAATTTTAATTTGGAACCGCAGCTTGCATCTTCTTCAAGTTATAGTCATAATCTGAGACAAGCAGTGAGATCATTCAGCTGTATAATATATAATAAATATTTCCATTCCATTATACACACTACACACAGGCACTTAGTGTTTCAGGTATTTGACAGAGTGTTCCAGCCAAGTAAATCAGCTATGGACTTCATGCCATGTGAAGAGAGCTACAATGATAATGTATCCAAAGAAAACATCTCTGTTTCAAAGGGAATAAAAATCAAGTGGCTATGCCTTCCATTTAGACAGAGGAATGTGCAAGCTTTGCTCCGCATGGCTTTTCCAGAAATCTTCAACAGGAGGATGGAGCTTAAAAAAAAAAAAATCAGTCTGTCTATTGAGTTAAAATGTATGTGCATTATTTTATCCTTTTGTCTGTGAAAAGGCTTATCAGTTTTGCAGAGGCGAGGCAATTGTGCTTTTGTGCCCTGAAGCTCCAGGTATGCAATTTGCATTTTTATACACTGACCCTAGTATGCTTCATGCCAGTAGATCATAAACCAACAAAAATATGAAAAGGAGGGATCATCTAGAATGGGCCCTTGTGGTTTTTGGCTGAGCATGTTTTGTTTTCTCTGATGATGTAATGGGGATTTGTAAAATGTGCTCTGCTGTCATTCATTGTTTTGGCTTAGTTCTTTGACCTTTTCGGCTTTCAGTTATTCTTTGCATAGGGAGAAGATGCAGAATATTTCTGGTCCTCCCTTATAACAAAAACCAGTTTACTTGTGTTAGCCTTGTATCACATGGGTTACCTGGTATATTGTATCAGTCAAGTCCACCAGTTGCAATGCAAAGGTGAAGCTGTGCTCGATGTAGGCAAGCGATGTCTCTCTCTATTTCTTAAATCAGTTTCTCAGCTGACAGTTTACTGTAAAATGTGCTTTGTCGCTGCCAGAGAGGAAAGGTAAAATGCAAAAAAATGGTGAAAGGCAGCCATTGTTCTTTAAAATACGTGAAGCTCTTAATGAAGTACATGAAATAAGCCACCTTTGGACACTCCTTGGTTGAGGTGCTATTTAGAAGAGCTTGAAAACAGCCATTCCTTTCTATGAACTGAAACAGATGTTAGTGAATTATGAATCATTAATATAAATGCTGATCATTTTACATGAACTGACATGGGGTCAAAAGAAAGTTTTAAAAAACTTGCTGTTGGTATTTGGTAAATGTGCTGAACTATGTTAATGTTGGAAGTATGCATACTCATGCCAACACAATCTTGCCTCTCTTTATGAGCTGAAGCAAAGGTTTATTTCAGGCGCATCGTCACAGATAAGATCCATCAGCAGGAGAAATGCATATGTCTGCATGGGTTTCCTTTGTTTTGTGTTTTACTGTTTCCTTGCAATTGTTTTATTTTGTTGTATATTTGAGGGTCTGGAAATGGTTAGGGATTTTTTGGGCTTGCTTTTTCTAGTAACCTACTAGTAATGAGACAATTAATACATGACTAGCAAATTGCCCATCATGAATCACGGGGAGGGGGGGCCTGGGATGGAGTACCACTACCCAGCATCCCACAGGGGCGCTGCCACCAGAAACCCCACCTTCCCCTTCCCACTCCCCTCCCTCCCTGCCTCTTCCCTGCCATTTCCCCCTCCCTGCCAGCTGTTTTGGGGGGGGCGGCGCAGTTCAGCGGCTCCCTCACCTCCCCCCACCCATAATGCTCCAGGCCCCCGCAGCCAATCAATACACTCCCACTCGGTGGCACATCCACAGCTGGCCCAGAGCATTATGGATGGACAGACAGACAGACAGACTAAGGCTTTTATTATATTAGAATACTTAAATCTGTTTAGATAAAATACACCCCGTCATTCAGAGAGATTTCTCATAACCCGCATGCCCAACAAATAGGAGCTTGAATTGTGAATAAAAATCTGTGAAATAAACTGTTCATTCATGATTGCCAGGTCAAAAGCAATTAGCAAAATATTTTAAACCACCAACAAATTCAAGAAAATAATTAAGAGCCCAGGTATAAATGAAGAAAAGCAAAATTCAAGAGAGGTTAATTCCTTTGAGTTCTAGAATCATATCAGCAAATAAATATATCTATAAAATGAGCATGCTGATACGATTCTAGATCTTATATGGACACATCGCCTATTCATTTGCAAGGAAGAATAGTTCTTCTTAGAAAAAAATTATGGATAGAGGGTTTTTTTTTTTAAAGAAAGGGTCTTTATAAGTAGGAATCTGCCTAAATCAGGATGAAGCAAAGGGTTTTTCATGGCGCGCAGAGCCACTTATGCAGGCATTTAGCGGAGCCCACGTACCTCACTGCTGATTGGCTGAGAGGCCCTGTCTCTTTTCACTGACTGGCAGAAATCTGTGCTTTCTGCAGCCCCACCCCTCACCACTGATTGGTGGAGAGACCCTGGCAGGAGAGGAGGAACAACAGGGGGCAGCTGCCATCTTGGCTGCTCCCCTTCCGGCCACTCCACTAGCCAGTGCCTTCCCGTTCCCCACCTCCCTCCTGCAGTGGGCTGTGAGGCCAGGCAGCAGCTGCTGTGAGGACCATTGGCTCCCACTTGGGAGCCAGCATTTTATTTTTAGTCAATTTTAATTTTTTTTCAGGCAATCACAGCAAGCACCATTTTAGCAGTGATTGCAAAAATGACCATTTTTTGCAGGTTCCGTAAAAATCGGGAAAATGCAATTTAAGTAGGTCCCTACCTGTAAGTTCCATATAAGACCAACGTCCTGGCTAGAAAGGGGCTTGTACAAGATTTGTGCAAGATTCTCATTGCTTACATGGCCCTTTTCCGGATGTTGTTTTCTGTCCCTGAAGTGCCCTTCGAAATTCCACATGGATAGAAAAATGCAGTAGGTTCCCCTTTAAATGAAAACTGTGTCACTGGTTGGTCCTTAGGAAAAATTAGGTTCAGTGAACTTGCCAATCCAGAGCCTGTGCTATCACAGGGTCCTGATTGACTACTTTTAAGTCAGTTCATGATTGGATACCTTCCTTTTTCATGAACTCTCTGTGACCATGAAGCTGGAGAGAGGGTAGTAGGAGACTCTCATGTCCCACATTGGGTCTCTCCCAGTATAAACTGAGCTCTGCCCCTTGATGCCACTGCCAGGTGAGTCATTGGCACTAGTCAGTCATGCAGGGACCTGGGATAGTAGGTTAGCAGCCAGTTCTATAGCACAGACCCTTCACAACAGTGCAACACCATCAGTATCATCTTATTTCTCTAAGCCATGGCCTATGGGCCTGGTTCATAAGATTTATCTCTGCCTCTGGCTGTCCGTTCTGCCTGTCATGTCATTTTCACATGGGCTTTCTACCAAATCTTTGCATCAACTAGTTGACCACCCAAGTTTTCTTCTGGTACAGGCCCAAATCCACAGCCTGCCCTATTACTTTCTTCCTTTGTTCATGCCACTAGGGCAGGGTCATTGGACTTAATCACAGTAATTACTTTTCCCCAAAAGCATGCATTGTAGCTGATGTTTTTGCTTTAAATAACAGCAACTGTGATGGTCACTTACTCACTGAAATGTGCTCAAGCCAGAAAGTTTGGATCTAGATCTAAAGATTCCCAAGAGTTCAGAAAGTTCAGCCTCAGAGGGAGTCAGTTTGGGCTGATCTCAACTGACTAACAGTTCCTGAGACTCGGGACCTTATCCAAAGTCGGCTGATGTCAGTGGAAGACTTTTTAGTGACTTCAGTAGGCTTTGAATCAGGACTTACATGTCCAGGACACACGACTTTACTTATTACTTTGTTTATTATATTGGTGGCTGTTGGTGGAAAAACTTCAAAACCAGCAGCATTGTAAAACTAAACTTGTACAATGCCACCCTGCGGTGAGATGCACAATACCTAGCACTTTGTTCCAATTTGGTGCATAGTAGTTCAAGCTATGTACAAAGTAAGGTAGACATAAATGGAGCAACCTCACTTCAGAACAGGGTTGTAATTCTTTTTGTTATTGTTTGTTTGCTTTTTCTTTTGCTTCAAGTTCAGGATTATAAAATGCTTATATATCTTTTTCATCTGAGATAGATCTGTCCTTGACTACCTAAGTGGGGAGCCATTTCAAGAATATCTAGACAGCATGTACTTTGATAGGTTTCTCCAGTGGAAGTGGTTGGAAAGGTAAGAATTGCTGGTTTGTTTTTTGTTTTTCCCACTATTTTCATTTTCCTTGCAAAACATGCAGATACTAGGTCCCAATGAGCCCTCACGTGCATAACATGTTGTTCCCGTGGTTTTAATCAAAAACAGAACAGGGGACTTTTTTAAGGTTCACAGTCTTACAGTGTAAAGTTAAAAAGGTGAGGAGTGGGTTTCATGAATCATGGTAGAATTTGCTGAATCATGCCAACACTGTCTGGATCTCTCATTCCAATCACACAAGTTTTTCCCCACTTCCCTCTTTCTCTCCAAGCAACAGCTCTTGCCTTTATGGGGTCCTCCATTCCCTCTGTTCCCTTTTACAAAGATCTGTAGCATCCTACTTCCTGCTCCCATAAGCAGGACTTCAAGATCCCCACTCCAGTCATAAAGACTTTCCTCAGTCTTAGTGTTTGATCATCGGTGCCCATTGTTTGGAGGGCCAAGAAGCAGATTGAGACTTTGTCCTGCAGAATGAACCTGGAAAAAAAAAATCATACTTGCCTTCACACTAGATTCCAGCAGGCAAATAGCTGAGTCCCCAGCCTCAAAGCAATCTGTGCACGTGCTCAGAAATAATCTCCTCCCTTCCTTCCACTCTCCTCAGCCACAGGCCCCAGAGAACACCTTGTTCAAGTGCTTTATAGACCATGGCTTATGCACCATAGACCCATGGAATGAAATGGAATTTAAATTAATGGGAACTAGAAATCCAGATCTCCAAAGAGGGTTGGAAAATCCTTGTGCATATTTTTGTTGTATTCCCTGTCGCAACATTTTTTCTGTGTTGCAGAGACTGCTCTGTCCCAGTGAAATCAGACAGGGAGCAAAAGGACAGCCATCTTTTTAATACAAACTAAAACTGAATACTCTTCCAGCATAGCAGCTGGCAGTGACTGGAGACAAACCTAGCATAGAATAGCCTGACCTACTGGCAAAGATGTGCACGCACAGCTGCACATACACATATACACCACTCAGTACATACCACCTCTTCCTTTTAGATAATGTAGTCACTTAAGTCTGGTCTTAGATGACCCAATTCGGGGGTTGGAGTCACTGGAAATGCAAGCAGGCTGTTTCAGCTCTTCTTAAGTTGCTTCCGAAGCTGGAGGATTTAATGGGTCTACAACAGCAGTTGATGGACTCGAAAGAACTGGTCCTGCTGGCACTATGAGGCCTTTGGATCTGCAGGTGGTATATCATCTGAAATGCGGCTTCACATCTAGTCAGCATGTCTGCAAAGTGTCTTGTTATCTGGAGTCTTGGCTTTGCATGACATTGGTCCTGTAGTTTCACGGACACCTTGTTGTACAAGACGATTTATCTTTGCATCAGTCTGGATGGAGAGTGAATGCAACACAGTAAGGCTTCATTCAAAAGTTTTTGAAGCAGGGCTAGGTGTGTACAAAGGCCTTTGTACACACCTAGCCCTGCTTCAAAAACTTTGCTGAATTCCTTTAAAACATCTTGAATGGTGTCTGTCACATTGTTGTGTACTCTTGTTAACTTAATGCCCAGTGACTGAAACCATTCTTCACTTAGCAAGTTTGCTCATTGTCTTTTGGCACTTACAAGGTGGAGCACCCCTTGGCCCTTCCTATAGCAGACAATGATACAGCGTTCTCCTTCTCAGTCAACTGTTTATTGTAGTTGACAAGTCTCGCTTTGCACAGAATAACAGCAGACGATTTTAAGGCCATAACAATTCATATGTCTCTTCTGAAAGTGAAGCAAATTCAGATCCTGCATCTACCTCCATGACATGGAAAACCTCGGACCATCATTGTTGTGTAGATCATCTTTTGTAGGGACAGTGTTTCCACGTTCTTGACAAACCCAATAGCATAGACATCAGTGAGTATTCCACCGGCTGAAACTCCCTTCAGATCAGCAACAGTATTTGTGGCAGCTGAAGGTGTACCCTTCTTTGACCTCTTTTCAGGTGGCTTGAACTTCCAATGACCAACACGTTCTGTGTGACCCTTGCTCTTGCAGTGATGGCATTTGGACTCATGGAAACATAGGCATCACATGTGGCTCCCGCCACAGCTTTAACAGCCTCCTAGGAATGATAAATTTGTTTGATCAGTGATGGTGAGGTTTCTTTGGAGAATTCCCTTTGGGTTGCATATGATGAGTCTCAGTCACATGATCATGGATGGTGCTTGGATCCCCTTTAAGTGGAGAGATCCAGGCTTGTGAGCAAGTGCTTCCTCTTGAGAACTGGCAAATGTTGAGTTTTGCTTTGCAAGGAATCTGTGTTCTAGTGTTTCATCTGAAACCCCAAACATAAGTTCATCCCTCTGTAGGGACTCAGGGCTTGTACCAAAATTACAGTTTTTGGACAGACAACACAGGTCAGCTATGTGTGCTGCAGTCCCTTCACCCAGCAGCTGATTGCGCCGGTTGAAGTGGAATTCATTCAGTGGGGTTGAGGCAAAGTGTTTTTTTAGTAGTGGGGATTTTGGCTAGGGACACAAACGAGCAAATGATATCAAAAGCCTGTGAGCCAAAAACGGTCAGTAGCACTGCACATTTCTGGTTAGCCTCAGTCATCTGATTGGCTTCCATATTGAATAAGAAGATGAGCCAGTTGGCACAGGAGTCCCACCTTAATGGTCTGGCCACATCAAATTCTTCGTTGTGGCTTAAGGCTGTCGTATTGGAGAAGATCTGCCCAGAAGGCAAAAGAGGTGGTACAGTCACCCACCTAGCAATCTTCAAAAAGTGTCTCAATGCCCATCTTGCTGGTACCATCTGACCCCAGCGGTCTTTCCTGCCCAACTGGAGGAGGCCTGGACCCGATGATCTGTAAGGTCCCTTCTAGCCCCAAACAGCTATGAAACTATGAAACACCCCATGGGAAGGAACCCCTGGTCTGGGCTCTTGGGGATGTGTGAGGCCCCTTCTGTCTTGTAGCAGGTGGCACTTGCAGTTTAGGATGAACCTGTAGCAACTTTCCTGTTCAGTGGGATCCCATCCTCATTGCCAGATTTCACTTATTCCAGGGCTTCCCTGTCCCAGTGAGATCAGACACAGAACAACTTTCTTTATTGTATGAACAAAAGGCTTAACTAAATGTATTTGCAATGCTAAATTTAAGGCATGCTTCAAGTCTCCTATTTTAACATTTGCAAGCAGTGTGCTTAAGTGAGACTGAACCAGCATGGGCTAGATGCTACTTACTAGGAAAGTAGATTCCCATTTTATTACTTACCCCAAGACGCTGGAGGCTAGCATGCCGTAGCAGTTCATTACTAGTATACTGGGTACCATTAGAAATGCTCTGCATTTGAACTTTCTTTCTGCTTGGGTCACTCTTAAATGCTGATAATCAAGTCAAGTCTAAGGGGCCTTCTTTTTGAAGGATCCTTTATTAACTGTGAAAACGTGGGGAGATGTAGCATGTGTCCTAGCACCAGGTTTATTGCATATGCACTTCTGGGCATACTTCATTTTCAGGAATCCTTTAATGGCTTTCACTGGCACTCTCCTTGTTGGTGTGTGCCACCACTGCTAGTTTGGAGCTGTTTCCACACTTCACAACTGAATTACAAAAGAAGTTTAAGGGCCAGATTCCCAACTATTGTGAACCAGCATAACCTCATTAAAGTCCATAGAGTTTGCCACTTTTATCCAGCTGAAAAGCTAGCTCTTCAAACTGAAAACAAACAACTCCAGGTGCCTGATCATCAGCCATTTTGTGTCAGTGCAGCCCATATCCCACATGAAATCTATACAAGGTCCATCCACCATGTCCTGTTTTGTTTAGCTCTGTTTGCTGTAGCCTACTTGCATTGAAAAGAATCAGGTGTTTCCTAGCGTTTTTGCTCATTTCCCATTTGTTGGCGCATCGAAACTTGAGAATTTTTTCCAGTGCAATGGAGATTTTTTTTATTAACCCTAAAAATAAACTTGGCAAGCCATCAGATGAGCCTACTCAATTTAGAAAACTAAAAGGCTGTTTCCAGGATTAGCAAAAAAATAACTTTACTATCATGAAATGATTAACAGCTCTTTCTGACAGGTAGTTGGCTTCAGCAGAACAGTCAAACAGTCAGATTATTCCAGGGACACTCAAGTCTATATCTATCACTGTTAATTGTTGCTTTTAATCCTACCACTGTTCATAAGGTCTTCTTAGAAGCTAGAAGCTCCTCCAGCTTCATCCTTTTACATTTGATTGATCTGGTTTCTTTTCCCACACTGCTTTAATGGAGCACAAATGAACATGGTTCCCTTTAATAAATAGTTCTTTTATTGTCATCAACCTCCTCATCCATGTTGTTCACATAGCTATGTTACTGCACTCCCTCTTCTGGCACGCTGGCTTCCCTGCAATAACTTCATCCTGAATATCGGTCTCTAGAAGCTCCTAATGTAACTGCATTTAGTATAACAGTAGTAATTAAAAAAAAAAGATAGTTTTACAATGAGGAGAACATTCTCCATTGGATTATACAAATGTATGGATAGTAAATATTGTACATGTTCAATTTAGGGTTGGAGTCCTGGTGCTACACCTTGACTCTTCTATGCAAGATCTGTAACATCAAATAGTGGTAATGGGCCCAGTAGAAATTATTCTAAAATAGCGTTGACAGCTAGCCTGAACCTATCTAGAGGCCTTCTTGACAATTATATGAGGCTTGGTTGTGTCAAGGAAAAAGGAAAATGGCTGCTTGGCTCATTCTTCCTTCCCTATCCCTTCCTTCTTTTGATCACCAGACCCTCCCGCTGGGGGATCGCCTGGACCCGATCAGAAAGTTTGGCACAAAGTTTGGCACAAAGGAGGCACTCCCTCCCCAGATGTCCTGCCAGTACGGTGAAAACACATGCCCGAAGAGGCAGGGCATTTGGAAGCACAGCAGAGGGATGGGGGTAATTGTCCTTTGTAGCAAGTTTTTTAGTGATTAATGCTCTAGTAATTTTAGCAAAAATTGTAGCATTTTTTTTTTAGTGGTTAGTTTATTCAGCAAAACAATCCATTCTAGTTAAGCCCACTTCCAGTAATGACTGAATAGCTTTGGCTGAAGATTGTATAGTTAGATTCAGAAATTTATTTAAGAATTTCTGCCCCACTTCCCCATTTCAACCAATATCCCAGTAACTGGGGCACTTGCCCAGGGTGCATATGACCTAAGTTCAATTTCCTCCTCTCCTAGACGGTTTTGAACCCACCTATCCCAGCGCCCTTAACCACCAGACTCTAGAGTATTCTGGGGCCTGCTTCCCAAAATATCTTCTGTTGGAGCTGTTCCAGTAAGTGGATCAGCTAAATAACCTAAATATTCAGTCTCATCAGGATAGAGCCTAGGGATCCCACATCCCAGGTGAGAGCCCTAACCAACAGGCTTTGCAGTCATTTTCAGACTGGCTATGGCTTAATGAATATTAAAGTATTCCATGCAAAATGAAACATCTTCAGCAGCTGAAGTTACAAGTTACTTACTGTGAGATAACCTAAAGCCCAATGAGCTGGGAAATGCAAGTTCAAGTGCCCAGATTTGATGCTGAGTCTCCCATTTGCTGCAAGTGTGCCCTGATCGCAGGCATGCTAGGTAAAGAGATCATCCCCTCTTGCACCTGGCCAGTTCCATGAAAGGTGCCAAACTTCTAGCCCTTTGTTTCCCTTGCTTAGCCTTTTCCAACTTTTTCTTGGATTCAGACCAAAACATTTTGTTTAGGGTCAAGAAAAAATGAAAAAAAAAATGTTGGGATCTAACTGATTTTTTAAAAAATCTTGTTTCAGAGGCCAAACTAAAAATATCCATATATTCACGCAGCACTACCCTTAATAGATGCATGTCTCATCATCAGATGATTCAGTACATGAATGTATCTTTTCAAACTCCTTTAACTCCTCTTATCTTTAAAAAAAAACAAACAAACCCACAGAGGGTATCATGGAGACTCGGGAACCCCTTTAGCCTTAAGACTGTATCCAAAATTATACTGCACAGTGATGACTCACTAATGTGTTGTATTTTATTACAGCTTAATATGCTGAGATTGAAAAGTTCAAGCCATATATAGTATTGAAATAATGTGATTACCTAATTATATATTATATAATATGATTATCCCCAAATAATGTAATTATGTGATATTTATCTATTTTGTTCTTTCAGAAGTTTGAGCTGAGACAAATACATCTTAGAAAGTGTATTAAAAGTAGAGTATCTTCTTTTATTTCTTTCTTATTTCTTTCTTTCAGGCAGCCAGTAACGAAAAACACATTTAGACAGTACAGAGTACTAGGAAAAGGTGGTTTTGGGGAGGTGAGTAATTCTGAAAGCTTCTGTTACAAATGTTTTTCACCTGGTAAGACTTCAGGTTAAAAGAAAGGGTGGGGAGTTGTTTTTCTAGTGGTTTCTTTCTTTTCTTGATGAGAAGCAGTTTTAACCACTTAATTGCTAAGAGCTTCTGTTCACATTTCATGAGAATTATTACCCTTAATGGTCACTTCCAGGAAATACTTTTGTGTTGGCAGTTACATTTGTGTCTGAATTAAGCTTCCTTTATTATCTGCATTTCAATAACAGCAGAGGCCTCCATTTAGGCTGGGGTGCAATAACATGTCTGCCCTGCAGCGTTTGTAAGCTGAACCGAAGGCAATGTAGGAAACAGGCACAGAAAATTGAAGTCCTCATACCAAAATTATGCAACCGTTCTGGAGATGGAGCCCCACATTTCAGCTTTCTAGCCCTGTCTCCCACATACACTGCTTCTCATGGCATTAAAAAGAACTTTAAAAAGCCAAAAAGACATCCCAAAAACAAGCAGGACCATGAGGTGTTAAGTTTTGTGGACACAAAGTCTTTCCTTTAAGTTACCCGAGTAATTGTTTTCCCCTTTCCTTCCTGTTTAGGTGTGTGCTTGCCAAGTCCGGGCAACAGGGAAAATGTATGCCTGCAAGAGATTAGAGAAGAAGAGAATAAAGAAGAGGAAAGGCGAATCCATGGCACTAAATGAAAAGCAGATTTTAGAAAAAGTCAATAGTCAGTTTGTAGTAAGTATTACACTTGTCCTGGTCCCTGCTCAGAGGGAACTCTCCGAGCACAGATTTTATTGACATTTTTGCCTCTACTTCATAGTACATAAAGTAGTAGAAGAAACTAGGTCACTGTTCAGTCCCTCAGCACTCAGCTTGCCTGAGTTCCCCTCTGTGCTCATGTGACTGTGCTGTGCCTGTTCTTCGATAGTAGTAATAATAAAAATAATAATCATTAAAAAATTCAGTCGGCCTTTTAGTATGATTTACTGCAGCTGATGTGACATTTGGATATTATGTTCAGCTGTCAAGAAGGAAGCAAAACTTGGCTGACCAGTGGGATAGTAAGTGCAGTTGGAGAAGTGAATCCATTGATTTAAAATGACTCTTAATCTGGAAAGGTATGCTTAGAATAGATGTGATTTATCTGACATATAAAAGTGCTAGGCAGTTGAGCACTAAATTTGTAGTCTTCTCATAAGCATAGCTGGAGTCAAAAAATTACTCCATAATATTCTAATTTCCAATGTTTAATTGATTCTCTAAAAATAAACATCATGGTGTAATAACGCTTTTATTGTCTGTTCCCTTTGCTTTTGCTGCTGCACACTGATCCATCAAATTATTTTCATTTTAATATCAGAGTTAGTGATGGATTCATTGCATCTTATGACCAAACTACTGTAACTTTATTACAAATTTTCTTTTAGGTCAATTTAGCCTATGCCTATGAAACAAAAGATGCACTGTGTTTAGTTCTGACCATAATGAATGGGGGTGACTTGAAGTTCCACATCTACAACATGGGAAACCCAGGCTTTGAAGAGGAAAGAGCTCTGTTTTATGCTGCGGAGATTCTCTGTGGCTTGGAAGATCTACACCGAGAAAATACTGTATACAGGTAAGGGTCCCCCAGGGTCTTAGAGTATTTTTTCCAAGTGGAAAACAAAATTGCGGGCATCCTTCCCAACGGCTCATTTTAGTGCAGCGCAGTCTGTGTTTCATATTGCTCAGAGCCTTGAATTAATACAATAAGACTCAATAATAATAGAAGGAAGTAACAGCATTAGTGACTGCATCCTGTCTGAACCATATAGAACTAACAGAAGCTCCCTAAGTCCTGTCTCAGCTTCCAGAGCCATGTATAAAATCTAGACAGAGTCTTTATGAGATATTTCTTTAGGAGCTATTTCCTGGTTAGTAATATGCAGAGATCTTTCTAAAGTATTATACATTTATTTTAATTAGCTAGATTAGATTGTGGCCATAACATGCTAGACAGTTCACAGATAACAGGAAGACAAAGTCCCTATCCCAAGGAGGGAACAAATTAGAGGACAAAGACAAGGGATGGGGGAACAGGATACAACATACAAGCAAAGTGATCAGGGTGATTATAGGCCTGCGGGTTCTTAATTACATGGTTGCTGGTTGTTGATGTTGCATTTGAAGTTAAATATACAGGGCCTAATTCTCTTATATGCTAGGGCGTAAATCGATAGTAGCTGTAGTAAAGTTGAAGGTATTATGGAACTACCCCTCTTCCTTCCAGCAAGGAAACCAAATACGCTTTTTCCTTCAAGCAGAGACAGGTGTAAAATGGGCAGGAGAGCAGAATCAGGGTGTAAATTACCTTTTCTTCACACTTTGTTTAAAGCAGAACAGGGAATCTGCACAATTGGCTGCAACAGGAAATGTTTTCAGCCCAGCAGCAAATTCCCTCCCCCAGCCAGTACTTCCCTCTTCTGCCGCTAAAAATGATGCATTGGGAAAGCTGGTTTGTTTCTTATTCACGTACTTTCTCCTATTCCCCCCACCCATGCCTTGCTGCTGCTCAAGCAACAATGCTGTCATCAGAAAATGATCGGTTGGGGCTAATCAGGTCTAAGAAAACAACACACTACATGGCATAGGCTCTTCCAGTCAGTAAGGGATCTATCCCTGCCTCTCCCAGCAGAATGATTCTCAACTAGGGTGCTGCCATGGCATACCATAAGACCTTTTTAAAGGTGTTGTTTCATAGTTTCATAGTTTCAGGGTCGGAAGGGACCTAATAGATCTTCTAGCCCGACCCCCCGCCAGGGCGGGAGAACAACCCAAAAAAAAACCACCCTAAAAACAAAAATGGGGCCGCCCTGACTGTGAAGTAGTTTTTTCGGATGTCCAATCTGTACCTCCTCTCCATCAACTTGTGCCCATTATTCCTTGTTATGCCAGCAGGGGCTAGGGGAAACAGCGTCTCCCCCAAACCCTTCTGGTTCCCCCTAGTGAGTTTATAGACGGTCACCAGGTCCCCCCTCAGCCTTCTCTTGTGGAGGCTGAATAGGTTCAAGTCCCGCAGTCTCTCACTGTAGGGTCTGCCCTGTTGTCCCCGGATCATGCGGGTGGCCCTCCTCTGGACCCTCTCCATGTTGTCCACATCCCTCCTGAAATGGGGCGCACAGAACTGGACACAATACTCCAGCTGCGGCCTGACCAGCGTCGCATAGAGGGGGAGGATCACCTCCCTGGCTCTACTCGAGATGCACCTGTGGATGCACGACAAGGTCCGGTTAGCCCTGCCAACCATGACCTCGCATTGTCGGCCCATGTTCATCTTGGAGTCAATAATGACACCAAGATCCCTTTCCGCCTCCGTGCTCTCAAGTAGGGAGTTCCCCATCGTATAAGTGTGCTGCTGGTTCCTACTACCCAAGTGCAGCACCCTGCACTTGTCCGTATTGAAACGCATCCTGTTCCTGTCTGCCCACCCCTGTAACCTATCCAGATCCTTCTGCAATCTCTCTCTCCCTGCTAGCGTGCTCACCTCCCCCCAAATTTTGGTGTCATCAGCGAATTTAAACAGGTTGCTCTCCACCCCAACATCAAGATCGCTGATGAAGACATTGAACAGCGCAGGGCCCAGGACCGAGCCCTGAGGGACTCCACTACCCACCTCCCCCCAAGTCGAATATGATCCATCCACCACCACCCTCTGAGTGCGACCCTTCAGCCAATCTGCAATCCATCTGACCGTGTAGGCATCTATGCCACAGTCGCCTAGTTTACTAATTAGGATGGGGTGAGAGACGGTGTCAAAGGCCTTGCTGAAGTCCAGAAAGACTACATCCACCGCGACACCTGCATCCATGGCCTTTGTGACCTGATCATAAAAGGCAATCAGGTTGGTCTGACATGATCTCCCCCTAATAAATCCATGCTGATTGCCCCTGAGCATCATCTCGGATGCCGGCCCATCACAAATGTGCTCCTTGATGATCTTCTCAAAGAGCTTCCCCAGGATTGAGGTAAGACTGACGGGCCTATAATTGCCCGGGTCCTCCCTTTTCCCTTTTTTGAAGATGGGGACCACATTAGCTACCTTCCAATCGTCTGGCACCTGGCCCAAGCACCACGATCGCTCGTAGAGCCGTGCCAGGGGCCCTGCAATAACCCCAGCCAGCTCCCTCAGCACCCTGGGGTGGAGAGCATCCGGACCCGCTGACTTGAACGCGTCCAGCCCCTCCAGAAGCTCTCTAACCCGGTCCTCCCCAACCTGAGGTCTGAAGGCGATCCCCTCGCGTCCGGCTTCTATCACAGCAGGGAAGTCCCGGTCCCTGCACAAGAAAACGGAGGTGAAGAATTGGTTAAAGAGGTCCGCTTTATCCTCTGACGCAACCACCAGATTGCCCCGCATATCCTGCAGGGGCCCCACATTACCCGGCGCCTTCTTCATCCTCCCAATATATTTGAAAAAGGACTTTTTGTTATCCTTAATCCTGGACGCTAATCCGAGCTCTATCTCCGCCTTGGCCTTCCTAACAGCCCGCCTGCAGGCCCGAGCAGAGGAGGTATACTCCTCTTTGGAGATTACACCCCCCTTCCACCGGGCGTACGCCACCCTTTTGGCAAGCAGGCATTCCCGGACACCCTTGGTGAGCCAGGGGGGCTTTTGGACACTCCTGCCCGCCTTGCTTCTTGTCGGGATGGACACCCCTTGGGCCCCGAGTATCGTTTCCTTAAGGAACGACCACTCCTCTTGGACGCTGAGTTCCTCTGCCCTCAAGGACCCCAGTTCCTCTCCCACTAATCTCCTCATCTCACTGAAGTTGGCCCTCCTGAAGTCTAGGGCCACCACCTTGCTGCGGGCCCTTGACACTCTACGCTGGATGGTGAATTCCAGCATGCGATGATCACTATTGCCCAGGTGGTCAAGAACCTGGAGGCCTCTTACCAGGTCGTCGCCTGCGGCCAGGACCAGGTCCAGCAGGGCATCTCCTCTGGTGGGACTGTGCACCTCCTGAATCAAGTGGAGGTCCTGCAACTCGGCCAAGAACCTCCTGGAGCGGTCCGTCCCGGCTGACTGCTCCTCCCAGCATATGTCCGGGTAATTAAAATCGCCCATGACAACTACATCCCTTGCTTTTAGTGTCTCCGCAAGCTGGCCTGAAAATTCCCTGTCCAGCTCCTCCTCTTGATTGGGGGGTCTGTAATAGACCCCCACCGTCAAATTCCTCTCGCCTTGCCCCCCCTGGATCTTGACCCAGAGCACTTCAGCTTGCCCTTCCCCTGACCCCATTCTGCTGGCAGAGGATGTGTAGTGCTCCTTGACATAGAGTGCCACCCCCCCGCCTTTTCTGCCTTCTCTATCCCGCCTGTACAGCCTATAGCCCCTAATGTTAACTGCCCAGTCATGGGACGAGTCCCACCACGTCTCTGTTAACCCTACGACATCTGGATTTGAACTAGCTATTCTGAGGGCGAGTTCCTCCTGTTTGTTCCCCATGCTACGAGCATTGGTGTACAGGCATTTAAGGCCTTGCAAGACTGTGTGCCCCCCCCCGATTAGGCAGACCATCAGGACCCCCATTACTTACCTTTGCACCCCTTGCCCTGATGGCGTCTCCTCGTCTTCCTGCAGCCGCCTCCCCCGGCGAGTCTAGTTTAAAGCTCGCCGTACGAGATCAGCCAACCTGTTGTGGGGTGCTACATAATATTAGTAGTTAGGCATGCAAAAACCTGTGCATGATTCACAAGATACACTCAGTGATTTCAAATGGGAAACCACAATGTTAAAAAATATTCTGATTTGTTGTGGTCTTTCTGAGTTCTTTGGAACAGAAAAAAATATTCTGTTATTTTTCTGGATTGAAAAAATTAGTGAAAATTAAGACGGGTATTTCTGACGGGTACCCTGAGTCCAGCAAGGGCAGCTCGAAGATAAAAAACTTTGAGAAATATAGGATATTTGAAAGAAAGGGCACTATTCTGTTCTTCAGCACTGTCATGCAAGTGTGGTGCTGTATAGACTATGACACATCCTTGACCTGTGTGAGCGGTTTCCAGATGAATGGGAGCAATGACTGCAGCCAGCAAGCATAATATGACCCCAAGTCTGTAAAATCTGGCATGAAGACCCTGGTAGGGACCTCCCATGTGTCTCCACAAGGATCCATACTCATTGGAATCCTATTTTGTACAGCACAGGTGTCAGACCTATGGCCTGTGGGCTACATCCAGCCCACAGCCACATCATCTAGCCTCCAGCTGGCCTTGGGTCTTGAGTGGACCCATGCATCACATGCGCTGCACATGGCACCAGCTCCAGGACCTGCATAGCACATGGCATCCTTGCAGGGCCAGACTGGAAACTCACTTGTATGCCAAATCCAGTGCCTGTGGAGCCTGCTCCATCCAGTCTGGGGTGGGCACCACATGCAGTGGGTGCCTGGACCAGCCAGAGCAGGCGCTGGAGCTATCATGTGGGGATCATGATAGACTCAGATGCGTTTGACACCCCCATTGAAGAGCATATGGAGAAGAGGAGCAGGGCAGGGAATTTTTCTGAAGCCTCTGCCTCCACATTAGCTTAGCACTTCTTTATGCCAGGACAGCATGTGCAAGTGCATAGGCAGTGGGCCTTTGCAGGGCCAATTAAAGGTTATCAGGCTGGGTCTAGTTTTCATGGCTTCTATCCCATGGATACCAAGAAATAATTTTTAATGGATCCCTAATATACTGGTAACTTACAATTATATTAAATGCTTTTCTTTGTAAACCTAGCTTGTGAATTTATTATTATTGGCATCTGGTATTGAAGAGGAACTGGTATTGATACAACTCCATCTGGGGGGAGATGATGTACAAGAAAAAAAAAAGTTTTTAAATGAAGCCACAATTTACACCATTCATGTGGCCATGTACATTATGCAATTCCTAGTTTAATCTTTGTTGCCAGGAGAAAGCTATAATGAATGCAGTATTTGTTGAAATGTTATATCATGTATAGCTGTGATCTTGCTTACTCTCGCGAGGAGTGAGATCTGAGAATATTTAGAAAAGGAGATCATTAGGAAGAACATAGGTACTGCAGGGTGCATCATGGATAATGCCATTTTAGTCATCAGTGATCCAAGAGATTTTTCTAAAGCACATAGAGGAACTAGTTACCTATTTCGTATTGAAAATCAGTAGGAGTTTTGTGCGTAACTTCTCTTTGTGTCTGAAAAATCTTCCTTCCAGTGTCCAGCATGGCCTTAGGCAGTGTCATGCTATTTTTTGATTGAAATGTCCATGTAAAATCCACTTTGCTCATGAAGATCTAGTGTCACTTTTATAAGTGCCCCAACCAAATTCTCCTGTATTCTGGGCTTTGAAATTGGCCTGTTGCTTTGAATGGAAATGTAGTTTGGCTTTCTAAAGAGCTGCTTTGTGTCACCAGTGTAATAGCTGCTGCTTTGTACCCCAAAAGGTACCTGTATTTCGGTGGTGAGTGATATTACATCCTTGTATGTGCCCTTTTCTAGTAATACTATGGGAGGATCAATGAAGTTGTGTGGTCTGTAATTCTGTGAAGAGCACCGGGGCTGCTGGGAGGTCTTATATAGATCTATGTAATACAATATAATACCTAACATGCTGCAGTTTAAGTTGAGTGACTGTAACAAAACACTCATGCCACAAACTTCATTTCTTTTTCTGTTTGCAGGCTATTTGTGAGTATATCAGAGACTTTCCACATATGCTCATTAGTCAATAGCTCACAAACCAGTAACTCTTTTGAGTTTGATGTGGTATTAGTTTTGTTACCCGGTGTGGGGTGTCTGACATAACAAACCAATAGAGGAAACAGTATCTAGTCTGAAACTGCAGTCAGAGTTCAGTTGCTGGTGCTACCCAAAGTTTTCAACTAACATTTCACTTTTCAGCCTGCTCACTAATAGAGCTCAACTGTCATTCTTCAGGGAAAGCAAACATGAAAAAGTGTGGACTTCGTCCAGTTATCACTATTTATTATTTATATTGCGGTAGAGCTTGGAGGCTTCAATCCAGATCAGGGCCACATTGCTGTAGACACTATACAAACTTATGGGAATATAGTACATCTTCCTAGTGTGAACATGGTGATACCAGGATATACCAGTGTCACTTGTTCCCATGTTGGAAGAGAAATAGGTATCACTGTGTCCACACAGATTTTTTTACCTGTAGAACTATTTCAGTTAAAAATATATATATGCATCCCTAACTTGTAAAGGCACTAGTCAAACTTGCAAGTATAAACCAGACATAAGAGTCTTTGCTCCAGAGGATTTGACAATCTAAGTAGGAAAGGTAAAGACTGGGGGAAAAGAAATACTATTATTATGACCTCCATTTTATAGAAGGAAACTCGGGATACAAAAAAATAAAGTCAATTGCCTAAATGCATGCGGGGAGTCTGCAGCAGAGCTGGGACATGAACCGTTATCTCCCAAGTCCCAGCGTACCATCCTAACCATCTTTCCTCCTGTCCGCAGCAAAACCATTCACGTAGCCATGCAGCCATCTTTTCACTTACCTGTAGCTCCAGGATTAAACATGACTAATAACTGCCACAAGTAAAGGTGAAAGTAAATGATGAAATCTAAAGATCTCTAAGGAAACAGCTTTAGGAGTTTGAAATTAGATGTAAAAGTATGTGGGAAATGACCTTTATCACATTTCTGCAACACCAGGAGCCTTTTGTTAACACTGAGAGATAAGTGTGCAGTAGTATGTTAAATAAAGTCATGCATTTTCCTCAGCATTCAACTGCCCTTTGCATTTTTCTGTATTGTTTGTTTGAAAAGTAGGCTGGGTACCACTGAGCACTCAGCAGAGTTTATCTTGTGAGGTCAAGAGGATTTTAAACAAGCAAGAGGAGGAGATGGAGGAGGAGAATGTTCATGGCACCCTGCAGGTTTTGCTGGAAATCAGCAATAAGAGCTAACATAGTTTTGGTAAATTGGCCCTCAGCATTGTCAAAAATACAAAATACTCCCATCCACGGAGAGAAAAACTCAGGACACTGAAGCAGAAGAGGTTGAAATGCCAGGGGGGGCTTCTTGCCTGCATTCTTTCTGATGAGCCCCCTGCAATAAGACTCAATCTCCAACACCTCTTCCTCTCTTGCTACCATGGCCAAGGGCTGCCATTCTTGTGTCCCCTTTAAGTTGGTGCCTTGGCCTGGTGTCCTGCTCACCTGTCCCTAGTTACACTTCTGTTCCTCTCTCTGTTCGAAAAGAAATGTCTCGTGTTGAGAAGCTAACAGAGAATTTAAATATACAGACAAGTTACCACAGGGCTGAAGAGATGAGATGTCACCACACATCAACTGTTTGGCAATGACTGCTTGCAAGCAGATGCTTATTCCACGGTAGATGGGTATGGATCTCCTACCCACGGTAACTCTCCTTATTTTCATTGAGCTCTAAGTTACCATAATTTGGCTACTTTATGTCAGACACCTGGCACACGGGGTAACAAAACTAAGTTATGATAACTACTAACCACAAGATAAGAGCACACTTGTGTGCAGTTCCTGCTGAGCAGCTGACGTGCAGTGACGTCCCACCCTGTTTTATCCTGCAGTAAATGGTTTGTGTATGTTCAGACTCAGAATCAAGCCCAATCACAAATCCAGGCAGCTTTTAATAGGTAACGGGCCACATTTTTCACCCTATTACTTTACTTAGGTTGCGTGGGATGAAATTTGCTGTAGAACTTGGTCTTTTATGAGTGGGATAGTGTCTCCTCTGCCCGCGTATTGTCTCACTTGGTGCCAGTTCGGTCACCTTCAGACTCATCATCTCATTCTTCTTCCCCAGGACTGGTCGCAGTGTGAGGCTCGCTCTCCTTGTTTCCTTGTCTAACCAAGCTCAACCCTTATCTCCCTGATCCAGTATTCCCCATCCTGGTTTGGTGTCTTCTCCTCCCTAACTTTGTAAGACTTTTCCTCCTCCATTATGCCTGAGTGTTGGCAAAGGGAGACATAATGTCCCTGATGTCAATTCTGGTATGTGGCATGACAGCAGCCCTCAAGTTATGAGAAACCTGAAAGTGGTTTTATAATGAGAACCTTACAGCAGGGAGAGATCCCTATGCTGTCTATATAATGTAATCTCACTGGTCGTTGTGGCCCCCATGCTTTACCTGTAACAGGTTAGGGTGGTATGTCTTGTTTTGTCCAGGGTGACTCGATCGCTTAGCTAATATGTTAGACCGGGGTCAGCAACCCCCGGCACACATGCAGAGCATGGCACGCAAGGCCATTTTGCTCGGCACACCACTGCCAGCCCAGGCTCTAAGCAGCTGCTGCCAGCCACGGAGCCCAGGCTGGCCCCAGCAGGCAGCGAGGAGGCTGCAAGCCCAGCTGCAAGCAGACTGGGCTCCGTGGGCCGGCTGCAGCTGGGAGGCTGCAAACAGCTGCTCCGGGCTCCGGCATGTTGGCACTGCGGCACCTTACAAGGTAGACATTGTGTGTTTTTTCGGCACTTTGGCCTAAAAACATTGCCTACCCCTGGGTTAGACAATGGATTTGTATAGGATGGCTTGGCTAGGAATAATCCTGCCTCAGGCAGGGGGTTGGACTAGACCTATGGAGGTCCCTTCCAGCTCTATTTCTCTATCACTCTATGATTCTCACTGCCAGATTAGGAAGTAAAACCTTTGCTTAGTGAAACAATTTTAACTTCAGGAAATTAAGTTCCACAAATTCAGCCTGTGAAATAAGTTGCAGAGTCTTTTTTGGTTTTACAGGTTCTTTGCTGTTTGACTGGACTTCCGGTTTCTTTATTGCTAGCCCGAGATACGTTCACACACTGTACTGTGCTTATGTGATCAAACCTGCTTTCATATAAATAAACAGCTATCTTTCATTTTCAGAGATTTGAAGCCAGAAAATATCCTATTAGATGATTATGGTAAGTCTGAACAGTTTAAAAAGATTTTTTCACAGCAAAGTAGCTTTAGTTAGTTTTAGGTTACATATTGTACAAAGGCAAATAAAGCTCTGAAGTGAGTAAGAGCCTTGGCACATACTAATGTGTGTGCCTTGGGATGTGTAACACAAGAATTTGCATAATATTTACTACAGTACAGAGGAAGCCACGCTCAAGTTCTACAGTATTCTTGGTCTGGTGGCCTGTTCAGTAGTGGAGCCACCTTTTCCATTTTCTCCCCTACATGATTGGTAAGAGGCTCCCACAATACAAAAGAAGTTGTGATACCTACATCTCTGCACTTCTTTTTCTGAAATACTTTGCCCTCTCTTTAGCTCAGTTTTCTTTTTATCCAAAACTTTGAAGTCAATACAAGATATTTCCATGTCCTCCTTGATTTATTGCTGACCTATCTCAAGCACAGAAGACTAGTTTGCAATCTCGTAAACTTGATTTTTTTTCACTCCTGTTTAACTCAATCTGTTCTTTTCTTAGTTATATTATTCCCCTTAGAATACATGATTCCTTTCTTCCTTAGCAATTAAAATATTCAAATTCCATGTTTCTAGCATTATTTCCTCATAATAGTAGGTTATTGGCGATGCTTAGCGGGTGCATGTGCATGCCCTGAGATTGGCCATGCTGCCGGAAGTGTACTTCTGGTTTTGCTGCTGGCTCGGCGATCGGCCGCTGGGGGACTCCCCACACCACCAGGTCAGCGATCAGCCGCTGGGGGACCCCCTCACCCTGGGTCAGCGATCAGCCACTGGGGGATCTCCCCCCCGAGTCTGTGATCAGTGGCTGGGGGACCCCCTCTCCCGTCCGCGATCTGGTGCCCTCCCAGACTCGGGAGGGCACCAGTCGCCCACGTAGTAGATGAATGAAAAGCATGTTCCAATAAGGACAGCATTTGTGTGTTTAGCCATTTTAAGGTTATTATGTTTGCTTTTCTTTCTCCAGGCCATATTAGAATATCTGATTTGGGTCTAGCGGTTAAAATTCCTGAGGGCGAATCAATCCGTGGAAGAGTAGGGACGGTAGGGTATATGGGTAAGTTTTTATTTGCTCGTTTTATTGGCTCTTTACTCTGACTGTTGTATCTTGGAGATTCTTCTAACTTGTGCAGAATAAATGAACTTTCAGGAAACTGTGCCACAGGAGTGGAACCAACGAAGGATGACTGTGACTTTTTTCCAGTGGTTGACCTTCCTATAGAGAGAGGAGTGCTGTACCTGTAAAAGGGAAAGGTGTCTTTCTATTAGAGACTGAGAGACTCTACATCAGTTAAAGAAAAAGTGTGTGAGGCAGAGTGAATAAGCCCATTTGTACCTCTATGTTAATCTAGAAGCAAATATGCACTCATCTAACAAAATTAAGTTCCTAAAACCAGTTTAGTCATAACAGTCTGTGAATAGGTACTTAGAATATTAAAGTGGCTTAACTGATTTATCTAAAGTTAAGTAGCTGACTTGTTACTAAACCAAATCCATGATAATTAACACTATCTTATACCAATATACACAGTGTTATACCAATGTATATTGGTATTCTTATAGCATTATACAGAAGTTGTGCGTGTTCGTGTTCAGAGAGTCCGTGTGCATGGCTATGGGTGTGAGTGTATGTGTGTAGAGTTGAGTATACCTCCAACACACAGCAAATGTGTTTTTGTTTTTAAACTAAAAAAAATAAATCGACTAAAAGGACCGATTTTTATGTTATGTAATTTCATCTTTCTCCACATAATAGGTTTGTTTGTAATTTCTTTTTTAAAAATTAAGGTCTTGAAGAACTCTTAGATTGGATCAGGCAAAAATATTTAGCTTTCACTAATTTTTTTTTTTTTATTCCCATCTGACTTTTTATATATGCAGCAACATGAATAGCCTCATTCTTTAATTATAGTAACTCAGCTAGCAGAAGCCAGGAGGGACTCTTATATTGTACCCACAGTTCTTTGCAGTTGTGTAGTCACTGATAGAAATGAGTGTTAGGGCTTTTAGTTATTTGTCAATGTAAATGTCAAATGTTTACACAAAGTGCATCTTCCTCCTTCACAGCCCCAGAAGTCTTGAACAATCAGAGATACACTCTCAGCCCTGACTACTGGGGACTCGGGTGTCTCATTTATGAAATGATTGCTGGACAATCACCGTTTCGTGGAAGGAAAGAGAAGGTGAAGAGAGAAGAGGTGGACAGGAGAGTCCTGGAGACGGAAGAGGTTTACTCCCATAAGTTTTCTGAGGAAGCCAAGTCTATCTGTAAAATGGTAAGGGTTCATTAGTAGACTATATCCAACATTATCCAGCAAGGCCCCACAGGTATATAACTACATCTAATGGGGAGCAAAACCCAGCATTGGAGTTACCCAATAGCTTGTTTCCAGGATGGCTGCGTTCACTGTTCATCTAGCTTGTTTTTACTTGGACTTGTTATTCTAATGATATCTAGTCATCTAGCATTTATCCTGCAGGCCCCCAGGAGTCATTCTTTCAAACACAATGGGCATTACTGGCAATGGAAATACCCAACCCCATAGGAGATCTCCAAGCCATGAGAGAGTTAATCCATGCCATTCCAACGTGCATCTTTGGAAGGCAGACTGAACTTCAGCTTAGACAAAAGGGCTGTCCTATCTTTGATTTCTCCAGTGTGTTGTTCTCTGGAGGGAATGACGAGATGATTCCACTCAGTGGAGACAGAGAAGGAAAAGGAAAAGTTAATTTGGGGAGTTTCACCAATACCTTGCACAAGAGACAGGCCAGCAGCATATTAGCTACATTCTGATTGTGGCCTTGGCTAAGAGGCACTGAGGTCTCCTTGCAAAATACTGCTGGTAGCACTGTCAAGTATCATGTCTGGAAGTCATTATGGTAATTCACACCACACAAATCCAGTCTCAAATTCCAAGGATGGTAATTAGCTGACATCACTCCTGATAGATACTCCAGGCCATATACTCTTCTTGATCTGCTTGCATAACTCCTACAGATGTCAGTGGGAGTTGTGGGCAGGGATCAAGGACAGTATGTGGGCCCCTAATGATTATTTCATGTATGCAAGCAGCCTGCTTGCTTCTCACAAACCATATTTTGGCTAATGACAGGTAGCAAAGAAACCCTGCTGGTGTCACTCATGTGCCATGCAACATTACATTTCCGTACCAAACAGAACCCTCAAGCTTGTCATAAAGAAATGGACAGAAGACAAAAAATATTCTTCCTGCTGTTTCTGCAACTAGTCGAGCAGTGATTCTCAACTAGGATGCCACAGGACCCTAGGGTGCCTTGAGGTCCTTTCAAGGGTGCCATAAGGTGCCACACAATATTAGCAGTGTTAGACTTTTACAGATATGATTCACAAGATAAACCCAGAGATTTCAAATAGAAATCAATAGTTGTGTTCTTCCTGAGTTCTTTGCAACAGAAAAACTGCCTTGCTATTTTTCTGTAGGCAAAAAAAAAGTGAAAACTGAGAGCTGGCATTTTCCAAGGGGTGCCTCAAAGCTAAAAAGTTTGAGAACCACTGTAGCTGAGGTTTGGAAGTATGGTGGAGTAAAATAGAATAATATTGTAGCTGCTGTTCAGGAAAAGTTAAATTTGAGTAGGACTGAGTTTGGATTGTTGGAGTAGTGATGCAGCTGCCCTAGCTCTGATGTCATACCTGTCAGAAACCAGTCACTTTATGTAGGCTCTAAGATAGATGTCATTCAGATGTCTTACTGTCTTATCAGGTGGCTTGCTTGGGCCCTGTGCCTTTTGCAGACTGTCAATGGATGTAAAGATAGCTGTTTTTTCTGAGAAACTGGAGGAAACTGATACTTTCTAAATTATAAAATGCAACAATAAAAAAACACGTACATCTGAAAGTTGCATGTTACTGATTCCTTTTCCCA
>NW_005841958.1:1015940-1023573 GCF_000455745.1 Alligator sinensis | reverse complement strand
GCTCTTCACAATGCAGCTGGTTTCCTTGGACTATAAACTCTTTCAGGTTGGGTCCATGTCTTTGGATGTGTTTTCTCAAGCAGTTCCTCTTGGAGGCTTTTGGCTGTTGAAATATAGCTGCTATTATTTACATTAGGCCAGATACAGCAACAGTTATTTAAATGTCTCGTTGTTGCATCAAGTGACATGTTTGTGTATGTGGTTTTGCAAATGCTTGACAAATCTAAAGATAAATCTGTACTTTGGGTTCTGGGACTACAGGCTACCAAAGCATTTTGGGTGTCAAAACAAGTGCAGTGGAATTTGTAGCTGCTGTCTTATTTCTGTTCTCCCGTGGTACTGTTAAGGTTGTATAATTTGGACATCCAAGTTTTCAAGATTTTCTTTCAAACCCTTTGGCTGATTATATAAGAGCACAGAACCCACTGGTCTTGTCTGCTGTGTGTGTGATACCAAACAGTTACAAAGAGGGTAACAATAAGCTTCCATCCTACTTGCGAATGAGGCTCAAGCCTTTAAAAATTAAAAATGGAAGATTCCCATTGGGTCATCTTACCCTCTTCCTGGCCCAAAGCAAGAGATTTTCCTGCAATATGTCATGCAGTTGTGTATTCTCACATAGGATGCAGTCCCATTTTAAGCTTGTCTTACCAAGATCCACAAATGTGTGTTGTCTGGTTTTAAACAATTCAAGTGATAAGCAGTGGAGCTTCTCATAGAGAGGTAGGGCTGGAAGGGACCTGCAGAGGTCATCTAGTCCAACCTACTGCCTGTGGCAGGAACATCTCTGTCCAAATCATCCTATACAATCCATAATATAAACTCTGCATAAACCTACCTTCGACCCTGACACAGCACACACCTGACACGCTAATCTGCCACAAGTAAAGCAGGAGAGCAGCCAACATCCTGTTTCTTTGAAATGTTGTCAATATAGGCCCGTAAGATCCCAGATAAAGGGCCATGCTCCCTGCTACAAAGGGAGGCAAACCTCCCCACAGTCTATACCAATCTGACCTTTAGAGGTTATGCCATAATCTGATAGCCCCATTGTTAGGAAATGCAATGCACCTTTGCTTACTTTCATTCTGCTCCTCCCCTTGCATCACGTTAAATAACGTCTCCCTTCTGGATGCTCTCACCCTTCACGTGCTTGTAGGCAGATATCACAGCTCTTGTTAGTCATCGCCCATCCAGTTTTTTGTGTTTCATTCTTGCAATGGTTTCTCATCAGTCAGCCCTGCAGCTTTTTCTGAACTGAAGCAGAGATAAATAATAGATCATTAGGAATGGGCAGCCAGCCTTTATGGGAATCTCTCCTGCCTGCAGTTCCCATATAACCAGAGGTGGTGTTCAACTCTCTAAGCAAAGGCTAAGTCATAGGTCCCTTCTCTAGCCCCTTCCTCCCACACACTGGATGACTGATACAAACTCAGCCTAGTGGGGTCGGCCAAGAAGTGGGACCCTAGGCAGTTGCCCTGCATATAAATAGCTCCCTTATTTCTTTTTTCCATGAAAATTCAGTCTTTCTAGGAAATGCCCACACTGCTATACTTTGTTAAACAGATATGTGTCTCTCTCATTAAACATGTATTTCTTTCTCCTCCCCTTGACATGCACTCATCTCCAAGGATGTGATCCAGAGCCTATTCAAGTAAAGGAAGCTGGTCTGTGCTCCTTCTGCATTGCTTTGCCTGTGGCTCTTACCTCAGTGCCTTATTTGCCTGTTTCTCCCACAACCAACTTTGTGCCCCATCCCAATCTTCGAACACTGTGTCTCAGCTGCTGGAAAGGGAATTGCCCTTTTCTCTTTGGAGCCCCTTGAGACCCGGTTGCTCTGTGTAACGTTAAAAAAACTAACTAGCAAAATCCTATTTGATTCCTTTGAAAACTTCAAGCTTATCTTCCCCGTGCCATGCTCTAGGGCAGCGCTTCCCAAACTGTTCCTCAGCATGGACCCCATTTATGGCCCCGTTTCCTCAGCACGGCCCCTCACTCCCAACCCACAGCTCCCCCAACACCCGCAACCCCGTCTGCTGATGTTGTGACCCCATGTGGGGTTGCCACCCACAGTTTGGGAACCGCTGCTCTAAAGTAACAAGGAGTAACCATGTCATTTTGTTGCTCTAACCGCTGCCTTTCTTTTTATCCCCCAGACTGTCTTGTTACAACTTCATTATGCCAGCTCTGTTATTAGCTTATAAATGTCTCCTGTGAATAATCCCCCACACTTTGAGGCACTCTTAAAAATTATTTTTATTATTAAGAGGAATGGGATCATCTGTTCTGCAGCGTTGCACAAACTCCGTCTGTCAGAAGGAGTTTTGCTTCTTAATCTGTTCTCTGGACATGTTAGACTGGGATGAAATCCATCAAGATTACTGGTTAAAGTAACAGTATTTTATTTTATCCTTGCATCTTTAGTACCTAACCCCTTCAGTACTATTTTTAGTCATTCGCTGAGTGCTGACAATGTACCTGTTGTCTTATTTTTTTTAACCCTTGCAAACTTTGTGTTTTTTTGCAATTCCTTTCCTCATGGACGCAGCCTTTTCCATATTATCATGCAAACACCTTCTGTTATTCCCGTCCTCTTAAGAGCAAAAGTCTTTCTGACTGAGTGCCTGTCCTAATACATGCTTAAACACATGCATAAACACATAAGTGGTTTGTGGATTTTTTTTAATGGTCCCCACTCCAGTTGTTTCTTTTACTGTAGAGGAAAAAACTCCAACAAAAAGAAGGAAAGCAAGACAAAAAGAAATGCCTCCAACATTACAGAGTTTGAATCCCCCACTGGGATTTGAACGTGTAACACCAAAAGATCAGACAGTTTTTGTACCGAAACAGGAGCATTAGCATGAGTACAACATTGCCATTCCAGGCTCTTCTTTGACAGGGTTATGGTCACTGCAAATCTCTGGAGACTAAATTCTGTCCTCGTTGACACATGAGATGCTGTCCCATTTTAAACCTGTTTTACCAAGATCCAACCAGAGTTGGCACTTAAGATTGATTTCAGTGCTTGGCTTCAGTCCGAGACCCTCCAGCTTCGGAGTTGTAGCTCTGCTAATTGTTCATAGACTTCAGAATTAGAATTCAAGTGTGACTCGGGGTCATTTAGCTGGTGTCCAAGAGGGATTGTCGTTAGTCTGATGTATTTGCTTTGGTTGTACTCAATTCAATGCAAATGCATTTTATGTAAATTGAACAAAACCATTCAAATTCTAGAAGCAACTCAAAATGTACAATTGTCTCCATTGTGCCTCCCTGGTTATATCCAAATGAGGTACAGTTTTCCGTCTTGCATCAGGCTGGCCATTGCTAACAAGTCTCTGGAGATGCAGGAGACATACCCTTCAGTGACATGAGTAAAAGCAGGGCTTCCCTTCTAGAAAAATAATCCCAATCCACACTGGCCCCAGGCTACAGCAGCAGCCAAGAGGTCTGCTGCCCTCCCGCTTTACTTATTTTACAGAGCACAAGGGAATCCTTATAGAATTTCTATATGGTTCCCTATAATTTGGTCCCTTTTTGTCCCTCATGGACTCTTCAAGGTGTTTGCACGACAGCTGTGTCCACCACTGCCTCGGGCAAAGGCAAAAGCAAAGAAATGCTTTATCTGTGCTGCTGTCCTGCCTCTTCCAGGCAGAGAAATTTTCTCTGTGCCCAGCTGGACCATCCTGTGAAGAGATCCAGCAGCACCAGCAAAAGTGGATTCCCACCTGGAGACCAGTTGCTGGCTCCTTTTAGCTCCAGGTTCAGTGAGGCAGAGTCTCAGCAGGGATTATAGGCAAGTGCAAAGCGATGCCCACTCCAGTTAGGCTTTGGCAGTCAGCAGCAGCAGTGCATCAATAGGCATTCATGCCCGCAAACCTGGACATGTCTGAGGAACCGGAGTCTCCCCAGAAGGTCCCGCCCAGCCCGCAGGTGCACGTCGTCCATCCATACCCACCCAACTGCAGACAGGAATTTCACCTGTGTAATGTCTGATTGTAAATGCTATCTCTGGGTTAATCATCTGAGTCAGTCCAGAGGCAGAAGCACTCTAAGGACTCTTGTCCACTACAGACAGCAACTGGGCCCCATCATCTTCCCCTTCATCCTAGAGCCACCTTCCAGAATTATAGTAGCATTAATGTATCTAATGCAAACTGCCCAAAGTCTAGCATTCTCCACTATGAATGTCCGGCCATGACAACAACTTCAGATTAGTAAACTATTTTCCAAGAAAGGGCTGGCAAAGGTTAAGTTCATGACCGGGGGAGAATTTAAGAACAAAGGTGACCCTTCTGTCCGGGGATTCCTTCTTTCAGAGTCCTTTCAGCTTAAAGCCAAGATGTGGAGGTAGTCCTTGTCTACCTGGCTAGCAGTTTTAGGAACAGGGCAAAGAAATATCTAGCTGGGATGGGAGACACCTGGGGAACTTACCCTGCAGAGGCTTAAACCCAGAATCTGACTGTGGGTTTTAGATTTTAAAAAAACCCAAAAGGAAAGGGACGTGCCTCAAGTTTGCAGCCTCATCCAAGTAGCTAAACCTAAACCTCCCTTTTCCCCACTCATCTGAAGAAGGCGAATTGCCCAGGGATGAGTGCCGAGTGAAATCCCCTGGATTGCACTGGCTTGACTTGAATCTTCTGTATATAGAGGGTGGAGAGACAACAGTCAGAGACCTTCTTTGAAGCCCTGCCCCTGCCCAAAGAAGCCGTGGCTTTCTTTCAGAGGGCAAACCACCCACCTAAAACCCAGCAGTCAGTGCTGCATTAGAGGCTTTGGTATCTGGCATGTTTCTATGGATGCACTTTGCAATGAGGTCCATGGCAATGAATGCAGAAATGAAACAGGATTTATGGACCATGCAGTGGAAGGTAGACAATCAAACTGTTGATGTTATACAGGCAGCAAACTGTTTGAAGAAGCCCTAGGAAATAGGATCCTACAAGCCAAGGAAAACTCTGCCACTAACCAGGCACCAGAGGAGAGATTACAATGCTCCTGTTAGGAACAAACAGTCCTTTCAAGGTTTCTTCTCAGCCGAAGTCTGTAGTTGAGATGATTACTCTGCCAGAGGGCACATGGTAGAAGGCCAACATGTGGCCTCTTGAGCCAGCCTTCCCTCAGCCCCTCCCGGCTCCCTACCTGCCTCCTCCAGGTCTGTGCTCCCAGGGCCGGGGCGCAGCCTCCGATGACGCCCAGTCCTCTGGACCATGCAATACAATTCTGCACCTCTTCTCCCTCCCCTCTCCACCCACCAGTGCGATTTGCCGTATGCCAAGCTCTCTAACAGGTGGGTGACAGAGACTGCCCCCCTGTTTTCTGACTACCGAGTCTATCAGATCATCGCTCAGGCTAAAGAGGAAACCCAGTATTCCCCAAGCATCGGGCTGCCGTGTGCTTCGAGAACAAAACAAGATCTTAACGTCAAGGTGGAGACGTGGAAATCTACCTCGGCAGCCGTTTCTTCTCCCCCACGCCTGGGGTCCCACTGCGGTAAAGCTCCCACGTAGGAGAGCCGAAGACAGGGGCGGGTGAGCACCACGCTAGCTGCTCTGCTGCCCTTCCCCTCTGCCCCCACCCAGGGTTGCGTTCCCAACGTTCGTTAAAACCAGAGCAAAATGCGACTCCATTGTGCCGCGCAGGGAGAGAATCACACGTATTTGTTTGTCAGAAAGCCTTTCAGCTGTGGCAGCTGCTTCCCGGGGGAGTTTTCCAGAAACGGGATCCAAGTCCCTGCTGGACACCTGCCTCCTGAGGATGTAGAAACGGTCAGCCCGAATACTCGGGCAACACAAATTGTATTATGCCGGAGTCTCTTTAGCTGGGCTTTATTCATTCAGTCAAGGCTTTTGATGCTGTTAAAACTACAAGGCTGCACAAACACTCAAGGTTTGCAATGCAGCTGTGGCAAGCGCCAATTAGCTTTTCCTCGGCCGCCCCCTGGTGGATCATGCTGTTCTCAGTAACGAGCTGCTCTGCCCACTGAGCAACGCAGCATCATGATTTTTCTCCCTATTCACAATGAAGCTTTTTTTTTTTTTACTCACCCCTCCTGCATTTTCTCCTCTTCTCAATGTCTGATGGGAGAGGTTCCCCGTCTGAAGCCTTGCTGCTAGTGCAGGATAATGAAGTCCATTTCAGCCTTTTGATTGGTTTCCTTTTCCATGTAGTACACTGTTGGCAGCTTTTTCAAAATCAAAGGACCAAAGCCAAAGTTGGCTGAAGTGAGCATACGGCGCGCCCCGAACTCCAGGAGTCATCCCCTTCCTGAGGGCCAATATTGTACTCTCCATCAATCCTCCAGCATTAGACACCAGTTTTTCCTACGGAGAGGAGACAGAAATGAATCTCACTTTAGTCTTTTTGGAAGAGCAGTTGTTTTTAGTGCATTTTTACCCTCCTTGCTTACTCAAGTGGAAGCCAAGATCACTTTATTGGGCAGTTATAATCTCTAGGCCAGTCTAAGTTTATTCTGAGCTCGGGCTCCTGTTTCACTGCTTTGGCTGAAAAAGCAGCCAAGTGCAAAAAAAGCCACTTGAAATGAATGAAAAGAAAACAAATCTTTTGGGTTACTGTCATTTTTGCTCTGTAGTGGAATTTCTCAAGCTTGACTTATCTATAAAAACAATCTGTAATGGGCTTAAACCAGCTTTGTGGATTGCCTGTTATATATACGCAGCCCCCCTTGTATAGAAAATAATCAGCATTAGAGTGTTCTGCTTCTTTATGTGTACTTGTCTTAAAAGGATTAGGGTTCAGTGACATTTTGCCTGTACATTTTACATCCTTATCCACTAAAATATCTCCGTCCAATGCTGTCTTTCAAGGAGATTCCTGGCCTCTCCCAAATCAATTACCTCTATACATACCGGGTTCCCCAGGAGCTCTGGTTCTAATAAACCATTCCCCCATGCACTTCTCCATGTGCACTCTTATCTGATTTATCAATTAGGGTGAGTTCAGTTAATCGCCATTGCCCTATGAGGGAAACCCAGCAAGCAGACTGGAATCCCCTGCAGTCTAACTGATTCTGTC
Source organism: Alligator sinensis (assembly GCF_000455745.1). Classification (NCBI taxonomy): domain Eukaryota; kingdom Metazoa; phylum Chordata; order Crocodylia; family Alligatoridae; genus Alligator; species Alligator sinensis. The sequence continues at coordinate 1,016,541 of NW_005841958.1, read as the reverse complement.
ATCTTTTCCAAATCTCAAAGGGCACAAATGAACTTTCTTCATTCCTTCATATAAGCGACTTGCTTTTAGAGTCAAGGCACATGTTCTACTGGAAAATATTACATGGGGAAGGAAAAAAGTGCAAAAATGTAACTTTAATGGTTAGGCAAATGGCTTAAAGCAACCCAGGCAAACCTGTCTAGTAGTTGTGTCTTACTCAAAGAGATTTGGGGGGTGGGGGGTGCTTATGAAGGGATTGCCAAGCCTCCATTTCTCATAATTGTCTGTTGAGGATAAAATGAAGGAGGTTCTGAAAGACCATGAAACACTATTTACATGGTAGCCTCGTTAGGCAGGTCATTTTCTGAATGTCTGAACGGTGCTGAGTGCTGTGGGATCCTGCCTGCCTTATCCTCTCTCTAACAGCAAGAGCTCCACTTGGTGCTTTCCCAGACCGTGATTCAAACATTTTTAAAAAGCCAAAACGAAACCTTGTAGGGCTACTGTTTTTCCAACTTTCTTACAGTCCCTCTTGGCTGGTTTCAGCTCTTAACCAAAGACGTGAAGCAGAGGATGGGCTGTCAGGGAGAAGGTGCGACGGAAGTGAAGAGACACCCATTTT
>NW_005841958.1:995405-1015909 GCF_000455745.1 Alligator sinensis | reverse complement strand
AGGAATGCTGGACCCTCCCTTTGTCCCAGACGTAAGTATGATGGAGAAATCCAACAGTTTTCCAGGATCTGAGGGTTTCTTGAGATGTCTTTCTAAAATAACTGTCTGCTTATCTTTTCTATATCTGACAGTGCCATTTGCTTTTTGGATACCCATTAGGACAGGTGAACTGGTTAAATGAAGCCCTTTCATAACTGAGCCTCAAACTTAAGCTCAGCCTTCTCTTAGATTCCCAACAGAATATATTTCTGCTCCATTTTTGTGTCCTGTGAATATTGCAAGCCAGCACCAGCCCTCCTGCAAGTAGCCAAGAGTTCACAGGGAAGTGGGAATTTTCATGGAGTTTGCTTCTAGAGAGGTACACAGTTCAGAAAGGTGAGACAAGTATGTAGGTTTATATGTACAGAGAGGAAGGGTATCAGGCCAGCAGATATGATGCTAGCCTGATACTTGCCAAAGCAAAGCTCACTTCCCATGTCCTCCACTACAGACTTCCCGTGTGACCCCGGACATGTTGCCTAGTCTTTCTCTACTTCAGTTTCTATTATAATATAATACATCTTGTATTCATGGCCTTAAGGTCCCTTCTAACCCCATGACTCCCTCTGTAAAACGGAGATAACAACACTCACTGACCTCACCATGAGGTTGTGAGGATAAATGTGTTAAAGACTGTGATGCATCCAGATACTGCAGGAAGAGAAGCCATATGCGTACCTTCAGTAGATATACATCTAGGTCCAACACCAAAATCCAGGACCGCCATTCAAGTGGCCCAAAGTTTTACATTGTTTTGATCCCAGGGGTTTGGCGTGGCCCATTGTCACGACAGTTATTACCGGGTACTTCACAATTTCAGAACCAGGTTCAGATATCAAGCACCCATCAAGCCAGGAGGCTTGATGCTGATTTATATGAAATAGAGCCCAACCCTTAATCTCCTTTTCTGGTGTGTCCCTCACTGGAAGTCAGTATTGCAGCAGCAGCAACAAAACTTTTAAATTCCCTTGAGATATATAAGTCCGCTCCCGTACACAGAGTTACAGGATTATTTTCTTCCAAGCCTGTCCTTCTGGCTGGGCTTCCTACCCTTAACATTCCTGTATAGTTCAAAGTAAACGCTGTTGTTTTGACTTATTAGGGAACGTAACAGTTTGGCAGCTCCAGTTTACATTGCTGCAAACTTAACCAAACCAAAGTGGTTTGAAAGCTTCAAACGTTTATTTTAGCTGTTCTGGTTTGCTTTGCAGTTTATTATGTGGCCTGGCTATTCCTGCCACTTAAACCCTGGTGTTATGACCTGCTTCAATGGGAAGAATTAGGAGACAAGATACTATTTCTTTCTGATGTAGATAATTAGAAAATTCTGTGTGCAAACTGCGGGTTCAACTCGAGTGTACTAAAAGCTTAATTGAGGTATGGAAAGACTACCAGGCATCAGTTTTGCATGTATTTGCTAAAGCGGAGGCCCATAAATTTTTGCCTCGTTAAGGGCAGCCTGGCTGTGTTTTGGGAAATTGAGAGCTGCACCCAATTTGCAGAATGTAGCATTTGCATAACTCATTTTGTCCATTGTTCTCAAAACGCTTGGTTGTCCTGCCGTTTTACAAACTGAGAGAGAGAGAAGTGACTCTATCTGCCCAAGGTTACACAGTGGTCAGAAGAAACCCTTTGTCTCCCTGTGCAATCGGTGGGAGATCTCTGCACAGACAGTATGGCCACGCTGACTATGATAAATAACCACTGGGAACTATTTCTGGTTCCTGTTCCCTATGGCTGATTAATGATCTGTCATCTGAGAGGTGCCACTGTCTAATTTCAGAGTACTGTATGAAAAGTACTAAGTACTGTATTAAAATAGTTAGAAGCGATTCACTTTTCCTTTGAAGAAAACACAGGAAAGTTATAGGGGTGGCTCTGGATAGGGGCCAACATCTGCAAGAGAGCTGAGCTACTAATAAAAACAATGGAAAAATTCCAAACCTCTTCTGTTTTCTTTAGCAATTAATGTTAATTCCTTCAAAGCTTCACTCTGCAAGCATGACAGCAGCTTGAGACAGAATGAGAGTCCTGTTTGGGGTAGACAGAGCCATCTCAGGCATGCATTTCTGAATCTCCTAGTCCTCGAATGTCTTCCCTCTCCACAACCTTCTCTGAAAGAAAACCCAACTTTTTTGTTTTACTCCGTCGTCTTCACCTCACCTCTTACCCATGTGCTGCATGGATGACTACAGCCATTTTGGCTCTATAGATGCTTTAAGGACTTCAAAGTGGGAAGCATAAAATATTGAAAACAAGTCAGCCTTTGATGACAAGCCCACAGGCAGAACAAGTCTAGGAAAAGAGGATGCAAATTGTCACTTATTGTTAAGCCTTCTCATTTGATTGAATATGTGAATTGGAGCACATGGCCAGACTAAAGAGTATTTTCTCCCTCTTTTTTTGCTGAGACAGCCCCGAGCAGTATACTGCAAGGATGTTTTAGACATAGAGCAATTCTCAACAGTGAAAGGAGTAAACCTGGACCAAACAGATGATGACTTCTATTCTAAGTTTTCCACAGGATCGGTATCTATACCATGGCAAAATGAGGTAAGGATACAGTATGACTGTATCACCCCAAAGCAAAACCCTGGCCAGACTATTTAAGAGGAGCTATACAGTTCCAGTAATATATACCTACTGGGTAACTTGCCAGATTCTAATGCTTTCATAAGTTACAATTGCACTCTTTCAAAATCTATAATGTACCACAGATGTCAGGCTCAGGTGACTGTATCTGCTGGCTCTGCATATTTGTGTAAATTGGCAAGGGCCCTACTGTACTTCCTCCTGCTGGATTTCCATAGAGACATTTTGATAGCAGCTTTGCAAAACTTCCGCAGAATGGATTACGGCCTTAATGTGGGACTTTATTTGTGACACTTATCTCATTTGTTGTTTTGTATCCGAGATGGGCCCCAGCTGCAGCATTTGAGTGAGTCTGGATCTGAACTTTCCTGGAGTGCCAGGGTTTTCAGCGCTAAGGCTTTGTTTCTGCCTGTTATAGGAACAGAGCCAGTAATAAAGTTAGTCTCCAAGTCAGGATCAAGTGCAAACCTCCTCAAGTATTAGGGATGCTCAGAAATGAGATGTTGGAAACAGGCCTGTTTTTTGTCTTGATATTCTCTAAAATGGAAAAAGAAAAACAATACAAAAGCTCTTTGTGGAGTTGCTTTATTAAACCTTATTAAAATAGTGCAGAATCATATACATTCGAGATTGAAGCCATCTGTTAGATTATGCAGTTTGTTTTCCTCCTGCAACTGCCAGCAGAGATTCAGCGATTGATACAATTCACTCTAATACAGTATTCAAAATCTTGGGGGTACAAGATGCTTTTTACACTGTATTGATTTTTTTTTTGATGTGTTAACAGTACCTTGTGGAAGGTGATAAATATGGTAGGAAAACCCACGAAATGTCCTTGTTTAGAACAGTGGGACTTTTTCACGAGCTAGCTACAGTCAGGCTATCATAGGCTGACAGTATCCAATGAGAACTAGGCTCCTGACAGATGTTAATTTAAAGGTGCGATGGGTTCTGATCAATAATCGCACTCCTACCATGTTACACATGTAATTGTGAGATCCAGCACCAGATTCCATCACGCCATCTTGCTGGTACAGAGGAAGCCTGATCCCAGGCTCCCCCTGCACCAGTAAGGAGTAGTAGGCTTGGCTCCCTGTGCTCCCCCAGCAGGGATCCCCTATCTGCTGATCAGAGGTCGCAGCCGTCCAGCTGGAAGCCCTGATCAGGAGCTCCCAGCCTCTGGAGCGCATGCGAGTCTTGAACATCTGCATTGTGCTCCAGAGGCTGGCCACCCCTGAATGAAATTACACATATTTTGTGTCATAACTTTGTGGCTTATTCTTCATTTGATCACACCATTCATTGAATGAGAGTGTGGTCAGCTCACTCCTTAAGTTGTGATTAGCTAGTTAATCATGGTGTACGTGTAACGTCTGTCAGAGTTAGGTGTACCCAGTGAAGCTGAATGGGATGGTTCGGTTAGGTTGGGAAGCTAACGCTGACGAACTACTAAGTTCATTTTACTAACCTATCTCTACTGTAACATCTGCATAACGTTGTGTCCTAGATTCTCACATCATGTCTTGTTCCAGTTTAGACTGTAGGCGTCTTAGGGAAGAGCATCTTTTGTGCTTGGGTAACGCTAGGCATAATAGGGCATTCATCCTGGTATTGGCCTACTGACACGCTAGTAATGAAATAAGGATGATGCATCCCCCCTTTCTTCTTTCTGTGTTTTACCAGATGATCGAAACAGAGTGTTTTAAAGAACTAAATGTGTTTGGACCAAATGGCACTATTTCACCAGACCTAAACAAAAGCTACCCCCCAGAGCCACCCAAGAAAGGATTACTACATAGAATATTTAAACGACAGGTGAGACCTTTGGTATGTAATGAAGAAACCTCTCTGAGTCTGCATGGACTCTCCTGTGCAACATGTATGCTGCTCTTGCAGTGTTACTGTCATGAGAGAGGCATGAGGAACCAAAGAGGGCATCTTCTCTCTGTTCACAGTTGCCATTTTTGCCTCATGATGCAGATTCCAGATGTTCAAGTGGTTCAAATAAGTGCCTGTCCCTTGGAGTTCCTATTTGATTCTGTACTTACACCATTCTGAGACCTGTATGTTGCCTATTTATTATTTATTGGGTATGACTGAAATTGTTCATTTAATCCAGGGCTGTCCAACTGGCAGTCGAAAGGGTTCACTTGTGGCCCCCGGGCTTCCGGTCTAGGTGCTGCTTCCCACGTTGCTCTCTTGCTGCTGCCGCCATCGTTTCTGGGCTCCCCTTCCCTCTTCCAGCTTCTGCTGCCTGCTCTTGCCCCTTGGGGGAGATGGCCCCCATGGATGAGGTAGCTCATGGCTGGTATCTTTGGGCCCCAGGGACCTGTTGTAATGCAGAGCTCACCAACCACAGAGGTGGGGCCCAAACAGCATGGCATAGCTGTGCAGTGCAGGTTGGGGAAGTCAATGCAGCTCAGCATAGAGGGGCTTGCATGGTGCAGCACCGAGGGGGCCATGCGGCATGGTGTGTGACCCATGCAGTGTGTGGCTGGGGGCCTGTGACTTCTCCCCCTTCCCCTCCCCTCCCCGACCCGTCAGAAATTGAACAGCCCTGATTTCATTTTTCCATCAAATATTGGGCGGGGAGGGAGATGCTGATTATTTCTCTGTGTGTGCGCATGTGTGTGTGTGCACGTGCATGTGTGTAAAAGTTCTGCTTTCCATAGAGCACTTTATTTTGTTAAAAAAATTAAAACTCCAGCCTTGGGAGGTGCAATCCAACCCTGGAGCATGAAATATCTGACACGCAACTTCCTGGAGGCACCACAGCAACATTTGCAATTCTTTTTTATTTTATTTTTTTTTAATCCTGAAGTAATTGGGGCTTGGCTGAATTTTCAGACCAAGAAGAAAGCCATGTTCTAAGCAACTCGGTTGTGTCGCAGTTTCCTCATCAGATTACAGGTGGTTTGAGCTGGAATTTAAGAACAGCACCTCTTCTCCAGCCCCTGCTTCTGGTCCTCTAGCCCATCACCTATATCCAACAAAGTACAGATCTGCCAGCCTTGCTGCTTCTTTTTTGCTCAGTGCTGCTAGAAGCTGCCCAGGAAACATTACCCATTAAACATATTGACAAAGCTGGCTGCCAAGCTGAGAGAACAAGTCATGCCAATGAACCCACCCGCTGGGGCTTCCCTCCCAAAATAAATACCTCTTCCTCTCTCCATCAGGCTCCGCATGCATGAGTGGGATACAGGACTAAGGCTTGGTTTTCTTATTTTACTGTGTTGCTTGCTCATCACTGTGTCCTCTTTGCAGGTGTTATATGCACTGTTCCCCACCCCACCCCCATGTCCTGTTCCTGAAACTTTTTGCTGTGCTGCCTGTGATATGCATGTCCACTTCCCCTGTTTAAGACAAACTGCTCTGATTTTTAGTAAAGTATGGAGAATTTTTCCTAAGAGCAGTATATTTCAGCACAGTTTTCCTCCTGAAACTGCCAGCAGATATTTCACAATTGATACAATTCACCAGCCTTGTCCATGCTTTCTGCCCAGCCTTTGGCTGGGATGTGCTGAATTAGCTCGACATAGGACCAGAAATTTTGGTGGTGCACTGCACTGACTCATGTAGCTTGACTGTATCCTCTTTTCTCTGTCTCTGTCCCATGGTCTTCCTGTAGAGAGTCAGGGCAAGCTGGCTAAGTAAGTTTATTTCATTAAATTTTAAATACCAGGAGCAAGTGGAATAGTATGACAAGGCCGTGCCACGACCAAAATGTGAGACAAATGGCAGGTATGGGTTATTTTGGGAATCTAATTATTTTTTTCATCTCTCTCCAGCATCAAAACAATTCAAAGAGTTCTCCAAATTCAAAGGCCAGTTTAAATCACCACATAAATTCCAACCATGTAAGTTCAAACTCCACCGGAAGCAGCTAGTTCCAACTCCGCTTTTTTGAAACAACATATTGCATCCTTCCACTCTAATCTAAGGAGCTTCTAAGGATGAGAGAGCATCCACCATTGAATTAAAAAAAAAAAAAAAAAAAAAAAGATCTCCCAACAGCGGAGATTTCCTATCCATTCCTTCCAGTGGAGCCTCCCATTTTATGAAGAAATTTCCACTCAGGTCTGTTTTTGGAGGTGGCACTCAAGATTGTGTGAATCAAATCTGTCTATTAGAACATTGCAATAGAAATCCGACGAACATGACTACTTGCACGTATTTAAATAGCATCATACTAGAACTGAATTTTGTCTTTATTATTTTTAAAGAAAAGTTTTGTAAATTTCTCTATTGTCTCAGTTTACATTTTGTACATTTGTATTTAAATGAAAGTCGGACTTTGGGGGTGTATATTTTCCGAGCAGCAGCTGTAAAGCCATGTGTTTTAAGACATTTTTTAAAAGAAAAAAAATCTGACTCAAGACTTCCAGAGCCTCAAATAAGAAATTGTTCTTTTTAGTGAGTATAGAAAAATATTCATATTTCACTTTAGCAAATCGGTTTTATTGACATGCAGTTTTATGGCACAATTTATTCTAATTATTTTATGTCTTATATATTTGGTTTACAGCAACACTGCATACATTTTTCCTCTTTGTTAGTTTGTAATGTCTCATTAAATGCTAAAAGTCATGGTCAAGACTTCACCACATCTAAGAATACTATTTGCTGCATCTGAGGTTTGTAATGTCATGGGACCAGCACAGTTGGGATTTGCATTTAATTTTGTCATTAGGTCCTCACAATATTTATTGTGTTAGATCTCTCTTTTAGGCCCTTCTCATTTTTTCTTTTTACTATTGCTACTGGGAGGAAGAAAAAATGCTAGTAAAGGGAGACAAAGAAGACAAGTTATCAGTTCTTCAGGGAATTAATTTCTGCACCCACTGAAATTAATAGCAAAGCAAATTGATTTCAGTTTTGCAAGCCAAAAGTCAGAGGCTATATCACAGCTGAGCTCATGTCTAAGTGATTTACTCAATAATTTTGTTTGCGCTGACCACAGAAATCATAATGTCACCTTTCTGGAAAAGAGAGCCAAGTGTGACAGTGCAGATTGGGATCCGAACTTGTTTGGATCCAGTCTCTCTCTTCTGGCTCGTTTCTACTTTCAAGTGGGCAGTAATACAGTCCTGTGATTCGTTCTGTGCTGTTGTGTTTGAATTGGGGTGTCAAAATGGCTCCTTTCCCAGCCTCCTCAACTAGTGCTGAACTTCAGAGTTCAACATCCACTGTAAAACAGCATCGTTTGCCCCTTTAACAGTTCTTCAGTTTAATGTCTCAGGCCATCTTTCTATCATCGTTGACAGCTGTCCCACTGGTATAGACAGGATCAGGAAGATTTGAAATCATGCTATACAAAATCATGCTATATAGTAGCACATCTGTCTTTAAATATGGGATGTTAGATATCAAGCACTGCTTCATCCTTTTCACCTGGTATTGGAAAACATTTATCCCACTGGTGTTGACAGGGTCAACTGAGCTCAGTGTCATGCCTTTTTTACAGGCTTGCTGAATTCAACTAACTACTCCTGCCCCTTTAGGACAAGTAGGGAAACCCAGCATCCAACATGACATGTCTAAGAAGTATGTAATTTGTAGTATTCTTATCCAGGGAAATGGAGTAAGCACCTTTGTATCATGAGCACTTGTAGCTATGGTTCCTTAGACTGTTGTGAACCCAATTCCCAGGGTTTATGCAGAGAGGGCAACAGAAGATGTGCAGGGCTTTAGAGGCAAAGCCATAAAGGATGAGGACTCAAAATAATGGGTGTTCGAAACAACTTAGGGTCCAGAAGGGACAGAGAAAACAGAGTTTCTGTAAAGCAGCTGATGGATAATACCGAAGGATGAGACAGGCTTGAGCCAAGCTTATGTACATTTGTAATGGGGCACTGTATGGCACGTAGCAGAGGCACCTCACAAGGCAGCTGTTAAGACTGATGGCTTTTCCAGCCCCTAGGAAAGATGCAGCTGATTGGGATTGTGTGAAGGATCCAGAACATCAGTGAAGATTTGTTTCCCCTTTTCCTTTTGACTGGTGTCTTAGAAAGTGGAGAGGACACAGAGGATTTTGTCCCATGCTTTGTCAGTGCAAACACCTCCCAGTTCAGCTCTGACCACGATGCCACTGCAGATTTCAGCAGCGGTGAAAAATAATGGAAAGAAAATGCTGCAAATACGAAGTAATTTCCTGCTGCCAGCTAGCTGCAACAATTTCAGCTGGCTAGTAGTCACAGGGCACTTTGAAGTGCTGTCTGAGTGAAAGCCAGACACAAAGCCCACTGAAGGGAATGGGAATCTATTCATTGAATTTAATGGCTTTTGGATCACATCCTTAATGTAAGGCCTAGGTACCCTGGAGCGCCTTCTCCAGGATGTGTACCAGGGGAAGGCAGGGATGGCAAAGAGCGGGGATTTCACCTGGTTTTAGAAAATATAGGGGAGAATTGAAGGTACAGGCTCAAATATCTGTGGCTATATTGCTGTATTACTAACATGTTTGAGAAGCTTTGTATGCCAAATTTTAATTACTTTGCCTAATGTTTTCCTAAGGAGACATGTTTTAGAAGGTAGAAGCTGATGTCCTTAGAGAAGAAATGCACCTGCTTTCTCACCTGTGCTGTACATCAGTGCCCTCGCAAAGGGGCTACTCCTAAGCACAAAAGCTAGGCAAGAAAATGCAGACTGGGGGATGGAGCATGGGCAGATGATCTGTTTTGAGCTGTGCTACTCACTTTTTTTTGTCATGTTCAATACCCCTCTCTCTCTCCTTCAGAGAAACGTTGACAGTAATGTCTACCCGCTACCCAGGACGGGGTCTGTGAAGCTTAACTCATAAAAGTGCGCGAAGCATTTTGGAGCCCCATGGATAAATGGCAGTATAAAGGGGCCAAATACAGTTTTTGCTCTAAGACCTCAAAATGCTACATTTTAACAATCTGGCTCATGTAGGCTTAAGTTTCCGTTTCGGTTTTGCCACCTTATAGCTGGACATTGGGTTCAAATCATAATTACAACTCATCCTCCACTACAGAGTGTTTGTTAAGGCTAAATATGGAGTTGACAACACTGGCTAAAAGGAACGTCGCGAGTGGCCATAACCGTGCCAGCTGTCCTGACCGTCAGTCCAGGGACTCTCCTGACCGGGGTTTGTCTGCTTCCTCCTTATTTTTTGTTATGAGTCTCACATCCCGCTTGAGACTAGGTTGAGACCACACTGCAGGTATCTCAGCAATGTGATCTGATTGAAATTTGAATAGATTTAGATGGTTGAAACTAGTGAGTCAATTCACTGCACAACCAAACTCCCCCTAGGAGTTGGAGCCTAGCTCTCAGAAGTGATGAATACTCACAGCTCCATTTAATGTCGGTGGGAGCTGTAGGTGTTCAGCACCTCCTATCATTTCTTCATGCTGCTTTGGACGGGGCTTACAGGAGAGCATTTGGTGTTCTGAATCATAAGGAATAGCTTTGAAGCGGGTTTGCATATAACAAAGAAACAAAAATGAATAGTTTTCTAGTGCACAATTGATTCATTTTCGTCTATCATCTTTCCAACTAGAGTGTTGTTTCTTCTAGAAAAAGCACAACATTAGATCTAGTTGAATTATGAATTTTGAATAGATGACCAAGGAAATTTTAGCTCTTTGAAATATTTGGAAAAGATTTGCAAACTGATCCTGAATTTTTATTTGTAAGTCTTCACCAAGCAGTCTGAAGAACAGTTTTCAGCCTAAGGATTTTTTTTTGTATGAAGTGTCTAGTTCAGCTGTTTGCTATTTTATTATTCTTGGTGCATGAGAGAATCACATGGCATGTTCCTGTTTTTTTGTTTGGATGGTTGAAACTTTTCAAATGTGAAACTAATAAAGAATCTGTGGGAAAGGATACTCTGCAGGGTGCCCAGCGCCCCAAATGAGGGTGTTTGTGCAAAATCTGCCATTCTTCAGCGACTGATCTGAAGAAAAATAGCTATTCATGCCAGTGAAAAAGGGCACAGAGATAAACAAACACCCAAGAAGAGCTCAAATGAGCATTAGTGAATAAAACTCTTGTGGTCTTCGGCTAGCTCTCTGAACACAGATCCTCACAAAGGTTTATTTAGTTGCCACTCCCAGATTTTCAAAGAAAATATGCACTGTCCTTAAGGTATATTTTATGTCATCGTAACTGGTGATCAGCTCCACCCTTGGTAACTCTGTCCAGTAGCATTGTAAGAAATATGTGGCCAAACTTTGATGTTGCTGGTGTCTTATAAGACCCTGATGCTTCTTTTCTGCTGCAGGGTATATGTGAAATGAACTGCACATAACCCAGTTGGGAGCGTTTCTAAAAGCAGCTGTCGTGTTTCAGAGTCAGATTCATTTGGTATCTTTACTTTCTCCACTTTTCAGTAGACAATCCTCTAATTCTGTAATAAAAATGAAACAAAAAGTAGGGGAAGGGAAATATGAACTCCTAAGCACAATTTATGAACTAGGTTATTGTGTATGTAACAAAGGCAGTTGCTGTTTACGTTATTTCAAAGCTACCACGTTCTGCCTTTCCACGTTGTCTGTAACCCGTTTTTAGGGTGAATTGGATCACAAAAATGAGGCCATATCCTAAGCTTGTGTAAATTGCTCTGAATGAGCAGAGTAGCTGGCCTGAAGATCAAACAGAACACAGATCCTATGAGCTCAATGTAGGCCCCATAACAAGTTTAAGAGACAAGCAGCTATTCATTCACCTGCACAAAAAAGCATGGAAGTTGGGTCTATGTACCCACAGATCTGGGCCTCTAAAGTTCCCTATAAAGGTTTTTTTTTGGAGGAGGAAGAAAAAAACTGCCGGAGAAACAAGGCAGCTACTTTCCCAAGCACGATTCCAGTGCCTAAAGAAGGGGACGAGGGAAGGATAGCCCTGCATATAATGGGAAGCAACGGGTCTGCGGCATAACTGCTTGACCTTCGTAGGTATAGGAATAAGCGGCCTTAATTCGGCCCATTATATCTGACTGCAGTGTGGGTATCCACCAGAATATTGGTGTTCTTTCCTCCTTTTTAGTTCCCTATTTCTTTCTCTTTCTCCGCCCCCACCCCCTTTTTTTTTCCTTTGATAGCTGGTAACATTCACTCCCACTTGATAAAATTATGGCTACATCAGACAACAGCTGCTTCTGCGAATCCTTAATACAGCACTGGAAAAGGTGGTCTTCTCTGTTTTGAGATAACATTGGGACTATGTCTTCCTTTGTGTTTGTATGATTTGTGAGGGGAGGTGATTTCTGTTATTGGACCAACTTGAATAGTTGTGGGAGAGAGGAAACAGGCTCTGGGGCTGTTGTACCAGTGTTGTGTTGTTTATATACCACCAGTGCAGCAAGACCCTTGCGTACTCTTCTGATTTATACAATGATGTTGATAAATGTCTTGTGAACAGGTGCCCCCACATTAACAAAACTCACATGCCCTGATCTGCGCTGAAGTACGTTGTCAGGGAAGTATGGAAGAAGTTATACCTATTACATATCTAAACCGAGGACATGGGTTTCCAGTGCTGTCAATGTGAAACCTTTCACTATTAGTCAATCCACCTACAGTTTTAAAATAATAATAATAATGAATGCCAGGAGAGCAAGGTTAAAAGCACCTTCCTTGCTTTTGTGTGTCAGAAGAAAAGCAGTCTCCTTTGGAACTAATAAATAATGCCCTTTATGCAATGCCGTGGGAAGATAACTTTCCCCTCTAGCTTCAAAAGGAAAATCTCTGTCAAAAAAATTAGTCTGAAAAATTTACAACTGGATTCCCGCAAGAAGCTGCAGCTTCCACACTCATAACCCCACTGTCCTCAGCAGTAATACAAATCCAAGCATCTGTATTTAGGTGTGGTTACTGTAGAGTACTGTCAAATGTGTTTTAATACAGAGCCATACACTGGCACACTCTTTAACAGATTGCAACCTGTTTCCTAAATTGTTTGGTTACATTTTGTTCTTAATGGGTGCGTTTACAGATACTTCTTTTAAGTCGGATTAGCCTAAAATTGCCATTTTTAAGGTGCATCAGGGGTGAATGCACCTTAAAAATGGTGATGTTAGGCTAATCCCACCTGAATTTGATACCTGCATAAAGCAAGTATCAAATTTAGGTGCAACTAGCTAAGTCGCATTAGCCCACGTTTAGACAATGCTCATTAACACATCTACGTGTGGGCTAATGCAACTTAGCTATTCACACCTAAATTTAACATGCCTTCATGTGCATTAGCGCGTCCACGTGTAGACGTGCACCTAAATCGCCTTAATGCGTCTTAAGCAAAGGCATATTAAGTTTAGGTGTGTATAAATACACATGTAGACATGCCCACTGTGTACTTGGAGTCAAGAGTGATGAGATCTGCTACCAATTTGCCATTGATTTCCTTTGGCAATGCCTGTATCAGGAATCATAAGTTTACCTTGTAGACGTGGCATTTGGGCAAGATGATCTCTGTATACCTAGTATGTTTGGGGGTTTTTTTCAAATGGAGGGATGACATGCAGCCATATTTATAAAGCACTTTGAGGTCTTTGGTCAAAAAATATCCCTATGACTTGGTTATGCTTATTATTTGAACAAATGAGGCCTGATCTAGCAGCTCTTATTTTTGTGGCTTCACTGAGACGACTTGTGTAAATAAGGGCTTGTGATTTATTTGAATTCCTTTGAGATGCTATGATTGTGTGAATTTGGCTTTGGTGGGCCCACCTGGGGACACCAGCAATGTAGACTTTGAAGTGTTCACGTCCTTGTTTCAGAGCTGCAATCATATACGCTCCTCCTCTTTTTATATTGACAACAAATAGGTGTGGGGCAGACATACCAGAATAACATTCACCAGTTAAATCTCAACATCTTTCTCCTTACCAGTTCAACAGATTTTCCACTAGCAAATAAATTCCTAGGTACCGAGTAATTTAAATGCTGTGTTAAATCAGAATGACATGTGTTTGACAAACATTGGGCGTAAGCACTGGCCCATTTTTGAAAGCTAAAGAGATAACCACATTTCTAAGATCAAAGGACTCCAAAAGGGATCCCCAAGTCTTCTGAAAATCAAATGATCTTCACCACCAGAGATGAAGAAACATTTCAGATAGTGCCTGGATGACAAATGTATTTTTCTTTCCTGTCACCCGACAGATGTTCGGTATGTTTATTCACCAGTCTGTACGAGTTATGTTGTATGTGCTGAGTGCAATCTCCTTTGATTGCCTTTCTTTTAAATATTGGACACTCTTCTCAAAGACTTAACTTTTTAGCCTTTTGAAGGTGGAGGATGTAAAAACTTCATTTTGCGTTTCCAAGCAATGTAGATAGATCTAAAGATTTCATGAACCATCTTGTATTTGCCCATATCTGACTAATGATTAAATTGTAAAATTGCAGATTTTCATATTAGGACTAGTCTTTGACCAGCTTTAAAAACTCAAATTCATATTTGGTATAAATACACACACAATATCCTTCTGATTAAATTTCAAAAAGCGTATCCTGGAGTAAATGTTTTTAAGCACTTCTAATACTGTAGTCTCTGTAAGAGGAACAGACACTTCTAAAGAAATGTTAAAGTTGTCTCTCATAATTCAGTTGACAAACCATTTTTGTAATAAATTAAAGCAAATGTTCTCAATTAGAAGAGCTAGTGGCTGTTGGTATTGTACAAAAAATCATTCTAGTATCCAAAGGGTTACTTGGTTTGTTTGTTTTTATTTTCAGGGAGATTTTTTAACATTGTTTAATGAAACTAGTTTCATTTTGAGGTTGTTTCTGAAGATAATGGCTTCTGTGTTCTATGGCTGCTTGAATTATTTGTACATAATGTCTAATAATGTCACAGTGCTGCTGTATCTAGATCAAACCACTGTTTTGTTTTGTTTTTTGGTTTTGTTTTTGTTTTTTTTGTTTTGTTTTTGGTTTGGGTTTTTTTTTTTTAGAAAAATAAATTCCTTAATTTAAATACATAAAAACTTCTTACTCAGCTTTATTTTTCCCTGTCTTTTTT
Organism: Alligator sinensis; assembly: GCF_000455745.1. NCBI lineage: Eukaryota > Metazoa > Chordata > Crocodylia > Alligatoridae > Alligator > Alligator sinensis. The sequence continues at coordinate 1,001,293 of NW_005841958.1, read as the reverse complement.
ATTGGGTATATGCACTTCTGGGGCCAATTCACAGTCTTGTTGAAGTTCCTGGTGATGTTGATGACATTTCTAGACAGCTAGAATATTTGCAGCCTTTACATTTTATATTTCATTTTTCTGTCCTGTTATCCCTCAACCCAATAGTTCAGGATCACAACTCTACCTGGGGAAAGTATTCACTATTGATCTATGACTCCATAAGTAGATGCATCAGAGTAAACTTGAAGCATTGGTTTAAGTCATGTCACACTGGTTCAGTTTGTCCTGTGGGGTAAACTGTAACTTGAATCATTTGGGCCCATCTACACAACTGGATCAGTGTTGCTACTGTAATGGTTAACAGATTCCAGCATATCTAAGTCCTTATTCACAAAATCGTCCAACAATTAAGACAGAAAACTAAGCTATGATCATCAAGGATTTGTCTTCACTGCAGCATTAGTTAAAGTTAGCTACATTTGAGTGAGGCAAGGCTTAAGCGAGAGTGGCTACACTGCTAAACAGCACTCAAGCAACAAAAAGCAGAGGAGCCCAATCCAGAGTGCAGTACTATCTCAAATAAGGCTTATCCTTCAACCCACATTTCCAGGCAGACCAGTTAGCCTAACTTTAAAGTGCCACTTCACTCTAGTCACAGATTTGTGCAGGTGCATGGAGCAGGGTTAGGGGATACAACTGAGCTCTCACTGCAGTAAAGACAAGCCCCTCGTCTGCCCTCCACGGGAATCTTCCTCCAAAAGTGGCCCCATCCATGGACTCCAGACCTGGAATTTTGTTAGTGAGTTGCCTATGACAGACTAGCAAAAACTGGTACCGGAGAGGGAAGGTGACTGGGACTGGAAGCAGCAGCCAGGTTTAGGGTCTAGACTGACAAAATCAGGTTCAAAGTGGCCAGCCGGGTGAGGGACAAAAAGAAGAATCTGTGTCCACCAGAGCACGCTCTGCTCCCGAACCGGGAGTGGGACCTAAGAGTCCTTTCTCTGCTGTCAAAAAATCAATGCATCTATGGGCAAAATGAGTATCTTCACTTCCTATAAAGCTGCTACATGTACAGCAGATGGCAAACCACTGTTACTATCAGTATTGAGGCTGCAGACATCAGTGCAGCCTCGCTGATGATCCAATGGGTGAAATATGCCTTGTGATGACATTTTGGGCAGGTAGATACGTACCTTTATAGACTAAGACAGCGGCTCCCGAACTCTGACAGATGGTGCACCACAAATTTAAAACAATACAACCTTAAGTACCACCAGCAAATTTTTCAGTTCAACCTTCAGTATCACCAGCAAATGTTTGTCATTTAAAATTATAATAAATCTGTTAATGGGTACCACTGACAAGTCTGCATACCACTGGTGATACCTGTACCACAGATTGGGAACCACTGGACTAAGGGAGGGGTGTATATAAAAAGAGAGCACAAGCTTTAATCAAGCTTACTTCATCAGATGCTGTGAAAGGATGTAAAGAAAACAGGTTAAAGATGCAGAAATTGAAATACAAAAGACAAGGTGGGGGAGAGAGCGAGATGGAGGGACTGGAGCAGTGCTAAGAGTGAAAAACAAATGAGCAGTAAAGCCATGGGAACAAAGAGGATCACAAAAGCTAATCCAGGTAATGAGATAAGAAGCCATCGTCCCTACTTAAACCATACTTACCACAGTCCAGCTTGTGGATGATTTCTTGTTCCTCCTTTTCCAGTTCAAACTGGTTATTTAAACTTTTTTTTGCCTGTGAACAGCAATTGCAAGGTCAGCGATGAAGTGTCCAGGGAGGCTGAAGTGTTCGGCCACAGGCTTTTGTGTCTTTCTGCAGCTGATGTCAGGAATAAGAGCCCCGATACCAGCCACTTTCAGAATTAAAATCAAAATAGGTACAAGAACCTCAGGATCCTTCTCAGACATTATGGGCATTCAAGCCTTGCCACAGGTATGCAGCGAAAACCCATCAAGCCTCAAAGGAGTCCCCATTTCACTGGGAGTCTCCCTTACTCCGCTGGTGCCTTAGGGAGGGCAGTCGGACATAATAAAGGACTCAGTCTCCTCCGGCGTATGAAACAGCTTCTCCCTTCCCTAGATGTAAAAAAAAATTAGGCTTCCCAGCTCCGGGGGTCTCTGATGCTCCCTCTCTGGCTCCTCCAGCTTTTCTACAGACCTTCAAAGGGCTAAGGGGAGACTCTTTGCTGCTTCCCTTCCTACTGCCGCAGAAAGGTAGCTTCCCACGAGGCCTGGCTGGAGGCGGGCAAAGACGCTTCTGAACTGTCCTCCACCATGCCAGTGACTTCAGTCAGCCCCAGGGGACAAGTTGGGAAGCAGCAAGACTGCAAAGTGGGTGCCAAGGCCCCCGGGCTTGGGAGAGCAACTGCATCATCTCTGCAAACCGGGGCGTGCTAGGGAAGAGGGGAGCATGGGGCTGCAAGGGTGCGGGGCAGGATGGACTGGGCTATGGGGAGTGGGCACCACGGGGCTGCTGGGGAGAGACTGCAGAACTGCAGTTTTGTGGTGGGGGCGGGCGGCCGGCCAGTACTGAGGTCTGGGAGGGATGTGAAGAGGAGTAAAGAGAGGGAGGATATTGCTCCTTCCTTCCTCCAGCCTCTCAGCCTTTCAGGTAAAATCCTCCTGCTACTTCTCCCACCCCATTCACTGCTTTCTAGCCCAAAAACTCATTTTTTCAGTCAGCAAACTGTTGGTAAATTGAAAGGCGGGGGCAACGGTTGAAGAAAGAGCACACTCCTCTACCTAGGACCTACCACAGCCAGCACGTATCGGGAAGAGACCGCTCATCTGTGGCACTTCAGCCTCTCTTCCTTGGTGCGGATCCCATCTACATCCATAGTCAGCACCTGCTACCAGAAGCCTGAAACGCCAGCAAACGTTCACATCCCCATGTACGTAACTTCACGCTCATTTTTTATAGAGTGTTTAACTGGTAGGTGCAATTGTACAACCACTGTATATAGTTTTAGTACCCATCTCAAAGCTAAATTTCCTTATTGGTCCTTTCATAACTTAGTTCCACCAGTTCCTGTCACCTGCAAATTCACTGCAATTTTTTAAATATTGAAGAAATGTAAATTGCAACATGATATTTATTGCCAGGAGACCAGGGCCTTGTGTGTCTTCGTGTTTCTATAACAGCTGGTAAAATGGCCTTGATCCTGACTGGGCAGTACTGAAATACAAATATGAACAAATGATCGTATTATAGGTAGGCGTGAGCTGTCAAGCTTGGATCCAGATCCAAACCACTTCTCTGTCTGACAAGTACCAAGCTAAAAAGGTTTTTCAGTCTGGCAGTTGGTTTCAGCCCAATATAGAGATGATGGGTATTTGGGATCTAGACCCAAATTTCTCTTAGGATTGGGATTGCTTGGATCTAGGACTTTTGGTTCAAACCACTTCTACTGTCAATGTATTATGGCATGAGGTTCAGAAGTGCTGAGGATCTGCACGTCCCTTTGGCTATGATATTTAGTTGGTTGCACAGTCTTTGAAAATGTTGACTGCAGCATTTCTGAAAAACAGACCCTCTGCACGTTGATCCACATGCATCAATTCAATGGGAAGGGGGAGAGATTCGGAATAGGTGTGGAGTGTCTCTAACCCTTGTTACTGAATCATTAACAATCTCCTTTCTCTCACATATCTGTTATTCAACAGTTTGTATGGTAGATACTTGAAGAAATACTACAGGATCACCAGGGCTATTTTCCTGAACTATGAGGGGGACACAAAGATAATGACAATAGGATGTGAAAAAAGATATGCATCTTGCTCTGATCTCCTTGCCCAGGGCTGCTCCTTCAAGAAATTCTTTCCATCTTTTTTCACAAAGTAAACTTTGCTGTGAATTGAGGTTTATTATTACAAGAGGTGCAGTTTGCACAGTATAATTTAATTATACAACCTAAGACTACTAAGTTAATTATTATGATTTTACATAGCATCATAGGTATGCAGAGAACATTTTTCCTCCTTCCCTGTCACAGGTATTTCTTAGATGCCGATCACCTTGGTAACTAAGCAATTTGATATTTGAGCTGTTGAATAGTCAAACAAAGAGCCCAGTCTAGCCCCCGCTGACTTCAGTGGGTGTCTTTCTGTTGACTGAGAGGGAAGTATATCAGGGGCAAACAGAATTAGCTGAAATTTCACCAGCATTTAAAATGTCATTTATTCATTCACTTACTTATTTTTGCATTGTGGATCCCCAAAGCTACTGCGCTGCCATCTCCAGCTTCCTGCCACCAGCCCCAAGACATCCCAGCCAGTACCTGGACAGCCCCATGTATCAACTGCCTACATTGGTCATTGTAGGGTCTGGTTGGGTGTTGTCTTGGGTGGGGGGAAAATTAGTTTTGTTTGAACAGAGACATTTGTTTTTGTTCAGATTCCTTAGATTGGTTAAAGACAAAAAAAATTAATAATCTCCAAATAATACCCTTTCACCAAAGGATCGTAAAGCATTTTGAAATTACTAATATGCTTGACAACATCCTAGTGATCTAGGAAAATATTATTAAGCATATGTACCAAAGTGCAAATCAGGTTCAATAACTAGCTCCAGTGCAAATCAGTGGCAAAAACTGAGTACAGATTGCAAGGATCACTGGTGTCCAGCACCTCTGGCTGTAAGGGCCCCGTCCTAGCAAATGCAGCCTCCGCTTCGTGGGAGAGAGGGAGTTGTCTCTTGGCATCGTGTACTACGTGGCAAGAACAGAAACTTGTGGTCCAAAGTCAGCTCTGACTTCTAGGTATGTTAGGTTTGTCTAGACCCTTAGGAGCTGAGCCTCAATACAAAACAAATCAGTGAAGCTCCATTATACCAGCTAAGGCCCTTGAGACTTTGCTTTGGGGTAACTTTGCTTTTTAGGCAGCACTCAAGTTACCTCAGGGTGCAAATCTACTTGGGTTTGGGATTTGAAATAATTGTTTTTAACTTTTTTCATGAACTGAGACCATATTAGAAACATGTTTCTAAAATAGAGAAAAAAAATCATAGTCCAAACCCTCCGGCAGGATAAACCAGCTGAAGAGCTGGCTCCGCATATTTGTACATAAAAGAAGTATGAAAGACTCTGCGAATGCCATATTTAAACGAACTGTTTCAACGTGCAGGCATCAGGATGTTCAAAAGAAAATGAACCGTGACTCATCCCTGGGTGTGTATCTAGTACTTTGTATTCTTGTTGTAAGCCATATGGTGCCGTAATATGTAAATGCAATTGTGGCCTAGCTAGACTGATAGCAGCAACCTTAATATTGCAGTAATAAGGCGTCTTCGTCTTGAATTTCTTGGACTGGTTCCCTCCACAATTGTTTCCTACTCCAACTTAATTTCATGATGTGTGGTTATCTATCTTGCCTCCCTCGTACAGAGATGGGGCAAGTATATTTCTGCTATAGTCTCAGAGTCTAAATAGTTTTCTATGCCAGTCAAATCAGGACTGATCATATCTGTGTGGGTGGAAAGGAGGCAGGCACTGTACTGTACGTAAGTCTTCATGCTAGGCCACAAAAGACATGTCTCAGTTGTGTCAGTCACTAGGGACAAATTGAGTGAAAACCATTCTGTGACAGAAGGTACTTTACAGCACAAATGAATGGGAGGAAAAAAGCAGCAGCGGGAGTCAAGCTAATTTCACATGTGACACAGAGAGTTAGTATTATGCAGTAGATCAAGGAACTAATGATACCGCTCACAGTTGTCATCTAATTCACAGGAATAATTACTATGCAAAATAGCTGCAGTTGACATAGTCGCGTTATGAGAAGTGGCCTATTGTAAGCCCAGGGACTTCAGAGGAGCTCCCACAAATGTACCAGTTACTGTAGACCCGAAAAAGAGTTTCCTCTGGTGTGAAAACCTCTCATTACTGAAATTCA
>NW_005841958.1:948347-995374 GCF_000455745.1 Alligator sinensis | reverse complement strand
GTAGGGAACCAGTAGCAGCTTTTTATCTGTAATTGCTCGCTGCACTTAATGAATGTGACAGAGCCACACATCGTGTCTCACTTGCACAGGGCTTCCAAAAAACTCGCATGCCATTTTTAATCGACGGTTCTAATTCTACTCCCTGCCGTTTAAGATCAGAGCCCGCAGAGATTGTTCTCTTATAATCTCATGTTCTTTCTTGTACCATATCATTACTGCATACAGAGGGACCAGTGTACTTCCAAGGCTCTCCTTCCTGTTTAACATGAAGTTTTACATTATGCTTTTTATTCTCTGGTGAAAAGAAATATGGACTTCTGAAATGTGTAGAACTCATTAGTTCACTCCTGATATTTTCTACTTTTACATTTGATTAACGAGAGATTTCTTTTCAAATGGAAGACCCCATTTTATTCCCTTATTCATGCTAGGTGAGCCATTTTGTTTATAGCCCTTCATATGAATGAAAAGAGCAGGCCTAAGCACTGTAGCTCTCATTCCTGCATTTTGGAAATATCTATGAAAGCAACCTAAACAATGAAATTAGTTCAGTCTTCAGGATCCATTTAAAAGTCTGCATGACCTCTGGTATCTTTCCAGCTAACAAGAATTGAATAAATTCTCTGTGGAGCCTCTTGACATCATCAAACAGAAGGAATAATCAGAGCAACAACTAATAAATAATAAATAGTATTTTGCACTAAAGAAGCAAGTGATTTACTTTTGATGGAATCACTGGAGTGCTCCCTATTCTAATTAAAACATTTTAATACCAAATCCAGAACAGGGTACTAATGCCTCAGTACCTAATTGGTATGAAAGGTTAAGTTCTTTATGGGGAAAAGCAAATTCAAAACGATGTTTGTTTAATAGATCAATGCGTGGTATAGCAGGGATGAATATTTCATAGCTAAATATTTGTGTGCAATACCTCATAATTATAAACATGCTGATTAATTTTTAAAGTGCCCATTGTGTTAAGTTATAATGTTGTTTGCAAGGCCTTTTTTTTTTTTTTTTTTTTTGGGGGGGGGGGGGTATTTTTTTAAAGTTCATTACAACTAACTAGGAAAACCTGACTCTTTTGTCCTTCACGGTAGCATAAATCCCAGAACAGCAGTAGAATTACTGCAGCTTTATGCTGGAACAGAATCGGGCTCCCAAAGTGCTGTTCCCAGTCCATTTGTTATGGGGGAAGCTGATTCATGTAGAAACCAACCCCAGTCCAGGTGTTGGCCGTGTAGCATTTTCACGGTGCTTTTCATCTTCAAAGCACTTAAAAGACAAAGGGCCGATTTCAGTCCATGGGTGCTGGGGCCCGCACTGCGTGAGCTGCACCAACTTGCTCCGGTTCTGGCAGAGCAGAGTCAAAAGGCAGCTCGTTGCACCACGCTCCCATCCCTGCTAGTCTTCCTGGCATGGGGTGGGATACAAGGTAACAGCACCCCCATCTAACGCCCCCTTGCTGTTTCTTTCTGTAGGATGACATGAAGCTGTGTGGATTGGAATTAATTATATTTTAGCCCTTAACCCACTGTTTTGCTACTGTCCCAAATTATCCTTTCCATATTGTTGCTAGGGACCAATATCAGGCCATCTGATCCCTGGTCCCCAGTTATTCTTTTTACCTTTCCTAATACTGCAGTTATTTTGGCAGACCCCTGATCCTTCAGAAATCCCCAACTGGTGCAAGCTCTGCTAAAACTAGCATTAGTGGCTCGGAGAGTCCCTAAGCTTGTTCCTTTGAGCCTCTTCGGTCTAAATGAGCGGAGGCTGTTACTTTTACCTAGTTTAATTTCAACAGGTTCTGTCTCATCCTCCTTGATTTGCATAGTAAACTTCCTGTGCCATCTGCAGCAACATATGGACAGGGTCCGTCTTTCTGCTTCATTCCACGTAGAGAGCATGAATTTCTACTGAGCATTTCTGCATCGCTATTTACAGTTTTGCGTCTATGCTGAGAGCTCAAATTTGGGGGCAAGAGGTTGTTCCTAATATATTTAAAACAGCTTCTTACTGTCTTTTTAACCCTACGTCATTCATTCAGTGGCCATCACACCAAGACAGTGTTGGAGTCAGTGGTGTTAAAGAAACTCAGATTACATTGAGTTTGGTGGCAAGCACACTATCTCAATGGGCTCCACAGAGGGAGACTAAGTGACCTGCTCAGAGTCGCACCAGATGTTAATAGGAGAGCAGGACACTGAAACAAAGCTTCCAGGCCAGTTCCTTTACCCTGGACCATCTTTCTTCCTCTTGATTTCTATTTCTTTGATTCCTTTAGCTTTTCTTATTAGACACCAACTTTTTAATCTTCTTATATAGTCTTTATTTTCACATTTATTGCCAGGTCTTCCTCTCCCTTTCTCATAATTTATAAATTGCTGGGGGGGAGGGGTTGGGGGTATTTTTGTGGGGGGGTTAGTATTTTGTGATCACTTCCAATTCTTTTAAGCAGGGTGTGTTTTTTCTCCAAAATCACGTTTCTATGTTTGGGGAAACATGGCTTTTGGGGTATATAATAGGATGTCCTTGAACAACTCCCAGTTGTTCAAGGACATTAGCACTTAAATTGAATGCTTACAGTTAGTTATGCCAAGAGTTGCTTTGAAAAATTGGCCTTTTACAGTTCTATTTATATACTAGTTGGACCATATTCTGTGTACACAGAATAAATGTAACTAAATCGGGATCATGGGTATCTAGTCAAATTCTAATTTTAGGGTCAGTAGTTAACTCTTCTTTGTCCATCAGGATGATATTGAGTCATTCCATGTTCAGTCCAGGATTTCCGTATATAATTGTCATGTGTTGGTGCTATTTTAAACCTAAAATGTAGTGTTTGCCTGGATGCCAGGACGTATGATCTGGTAACATTTACTTTGTACAAACAGAAGATGGCATTGATCATATGTGGAACTTCAGAGGGACCCGTTTTCCAAATCTGAAAGCAATTGTCAACATAAATTTAAAGTAATGAAAACTCATTATATATTTGTGTACTTCCCTGTCCAGAACATATTCAGACCTACAGAGGTAAGGTGTCCATACCAGTACTCCAGTAAGTGTTTTCCCTACCCTTGTATTGGTCTTTGCTGCAGACTCATTGAACCAGTCTTGAGGCATAAAAATCTTGACCCTTCGCTATGACCAAGTGATGCTGTGATGATTCGTCTCTAAGGAGTAAGTTGTCATCGAACTTTAAAGGCATGTATTATTGAGGAAATGTACTGAGAAGATAGGATGAAGCATACTATGTGGGAAGTATATAATCCCTTTTTTGGTTCAAATCTTCAAATGTTGGTACTCTGGAAAACCCAAGGTGATGTTGGTTAGAAAAGGGAAGAACTAGCTGAGATCCTGTCTCTACCTGATGTTGTAGGTTTTCAGCCTCCATGCCTCAAAGTAGTGCAGTCTCAGGGTCCCTATTTGTTTCATTAGCCAGGTAGCATCAGTGTCTAAAATACATCTCCAGCTTGCTAGGAAAAGTTGCCTTTGCTTTGGGTGAGGACCTGGCCATGGTGATTCATATGTTTGTGGTGTTGAGGTTGGGTTGCCATCATTGGCTTAGGCCACCACCATCACAACAGCCCCAGGTTTAAATCCTCCCCTGGCTCTCAGTCAGCGTCCAAGGTAAAGCTTTGTCCCTGGTTTTCAAAGCCAGTAATGAATTGCATTAAAGACCTATGAGCCACTGTGCCAGCTGCATGCTCCTGTGGTGAAGATACAGATCACAAAGCTTGGAGTGAAGCATGTGGGAGCTCCAGGTTGAAGGGGACCAGCTATGTAACAACCCCCCTGAGGAGATCAGGCAAAACAAGAGCCTCATATGAAGAAGTCCCACAACACCTTTCCTTCATAAGAGTGATGCTGTCAATGCTGAACCCAACCCCTTCCCTTGGCTTTATGTTGGCTTCACAATGCAACGGTGATGGGCACCAGTCCCATTCCATTAGACAGATTTTTCATTCAGGTGTTTTCTCCTTTCCAGAGAGAAGTTCAGGGTTGATTTATAATGTGCATTCGGACGACACATTCGGAGCTAAGCCGCAGCCACTGGGGAGTGGAGGAAGGAACAATTCAGTGGCTTGAACCTCTAAACTTTCCTCCAGGAGTTAGGCTACGACAGCCTTAACTTGACCATGCAAGTTCTTACTCTCCTCCTGGGTCATGCTTTAATGCTAACTGTAGCTGAAAGGGAAGAGTAGGGCTATGCACTTAAAATTCCCCCTGCTAGAGCTTGGGCACAAGGGGTAGAGAGGGACAGGGAATAGCAACGGTTAGGATGCCCGTTCCCACTACTTAGTGGGGAGTCACTGAAGGGGGCTGCATGTAACAGGACTGCAGTAATTGTCTCCTCCCGCACAGCAATGGCAGAACTGTGATTCTCTGGGTCAAATTCACCCTCTCATCTGACCCCGAATGAGTCCATCTACAGGCTACCTCTTTTCTCAGGGCAGAGCAATGAGGGTTTTAGGTTGGCCTCATGCCTCTTAGGAAGGAGGCCAATGGCACCATTAGGATATGTACCCAAAATGTCATAACCTTCTAGTGAGGCCATACTTGTTTCTGTTGCTTGTAGCCTTGTCACACTTCCTGTGTTTGTGCAGGAGGTCGGATACTGGGCCCAGGATGCCACACCTCCCCTTACCATCAACTCTTCTCTTGCCTTTTTTAACTCTTCCCCACATCCCTGTATCTCTTTGCTTTTAACGGGTGGGTAAAGGCTGAAAGAGATGGCACTCATTTGCCGATGCAGAGCACTTTTCCTACATGGCAGGTTTTCTATTGGATTTGCACCAAGCCCAGCCAGCTAGACTGCTGTTGTAATTACCCGCTTAAAAACTGAAAAAAGCAGCCACTGATTGGGATGAACTACAATTACCTGTGTGTTTCTGTATTTCAAATTGACCATATGGGGGAGACCAAGGGAGGGATAAGGGATGCTTAGAGTCCAGGAGGTGACATGGTTGGAGAGTTTGTTAATCAGGAGCCTAATACCTGATTTCCTAGGAGAGAAAGATTTAACCTAGGAGCAATAGAGTTATCAGGAAAGAAGAGAGGCATTGATTGCTACAGTTTTGCTAACTCCAAAGAGCTCTCAGAGTAAATGTATCTTGAATTTATTTATACTGGGCAAAACTGCAAGCCTTGCTGCTGTGATACGTTCAAAGTGATACGGCTTCCTTTTCATCATAGCATGAGAGTTTTTGTCTCTAGGATATAAACATTAGCAATCACTAATAAACTGCTCCTCTGGAGAAATTGTCTCTGAGCATCTCCAACTGAGTATGGGATCAGCAGGGCCCTTTGTGTCTGGCACCCCTTGTGCCAGAATGATGCCCCAGGACACTTTTTTAGTATGTGTCAAGACCTCCTGACTGTGCACATGACCTTGAAAATGCAGTGTGTTGGGCATGATCCTACAGAAATGCTCCTTGCTCCCAGCAGGCACAGCTGACCTGACCTGTGCTCCACAGGTGCAGCTGGATGGGTGCTGAGCAGAGTGCGTCCTGGTCTGTGCTTGCAGCTAACCTGCATGAAGCACCAGTTCAGCAGAATCTGGCGGCAGCTCTGGTGACTTTTGTAGCATGTACACGGCTTCTGAGTGTGAAAACAAATGGCTCTGCAAGGCTTTAAGAGTCTATACAGTTAAAGCTAGTGGCTGTAGCAGATGTAGTTAGCTAACGAGCTTAACCCACAACTCCAAAGTGCCCCCACCTATTGCCAGCTGTCCTTAGCCCAGCTGCTAAAACTGCCAGCATCCCTCAATGCAGGGAGGGGTTGCAAAAGCCATGGCCTGTTAGACATGAGCAGGTAAAAACAGAATTAATCAAGTTCATTTGACCAGAAAACACCTACCCCGAGACGACCATTCTGATTGCATTGTTCATATCTGGGTTGCATTCCCTAAATGCTCTGCCATCTATTTTAAGTGACACCACTACAGAATTTCACTCTGTGCATACCAGATCACGGTGCCGTGAAGTGGCTTTCGTGTAGATATGCTGTGGGCTGTGATGGAGTCAGAAACACAATGCAGGTCTCCGTCCCTCTGCTGTCATTGGTAGGCTCTGCCAATTGCCAGGGACAAATGAAGCGGATGGTACCGTTGCAAAGCAGCATAGCCTTGACAAGCTTATCAGCTGCACAAAGAACAGACATGAGCAATATGAACCAGACTCCAAGGGCAGGGGTGAGCAGGAAGAACCAGCAGAAAAACAAACCCAGAACCAAGCTAAGTTACAGGCAAGAAGCATATTGTGCTAGCAAACACCCTATATTCTTAGCTGCGGCTTTTCTTTTCTTTCCTTTTTGAAACCAGACAGTCATGCTGCTTCCTCTTGCCCTTTGTTTTTTCTCTTTATCGCCGTTCTGTTTTTCCTCTGTGCCTTTTCGTTCTGACATGTTTCCCTTTCCCCACCCTGAAGCTAGTTTCCCTTCTCCCTTGCTACTGTGGACACTCCTTTCCCCACTGGCAGCACTGGTCATTTTTGGCTGCTCCTGGATCCTCCCTATGGGGCCCTGAGAGCTGTGAGCCCACAAGTGTTGAAGTTGGCACTTTCTTCCTTTTCTTCTTCGGCAGCAGCAGCAGTGTCCCATGGCAGCAAATAGGCTGGTTGGCTGTCCCACTATCTTGAGAGCTGCTGCTGCAATGCTCTGCTTTGCAGTGAGGACCACGGATACCTGTAGAAGTAGTTGTCATCAGAGAAGGAAACCACATGTGGCCTGTCAGATCCCTTGGGCCACAGCGTGCAAACTTCTGCTGGTGGGGCTTTGCCTACAGAAATGCTAATAAAGAAGGGGGAACAAATAGAGTTTGTTCGCTGATCCTCGGGTTGCCACAATGAAAACAGATTGTTGCTCTAACAGACAATGCTTTTTGCTCCAATACCACTATCTAGTAAGTGCCTGGTATTACCATTATCTGCACACCATGATAACAGCTCAATTCTCAGCCTTATCTCTCCTAAGGTAGAAACCAATCCATTGTGATGTACAGTGCAAAGCTTTTCCTTTTGTCAAGTTAATGTCAAGCCAGTTCCATCATGCCACCTTTCTCTGGACTACTGAACATATCCGTGGCAAGACATGCAGAGGGCAAGAGAAAATTAGCAAGTAGTTCGCTTTCCCTAGGAGTTCTCTGTGCCTTCCAGACAACCTCAGTAAGCCTTCAGTTGCCTAATAGTTACCCTGAGAGACTACACTAAATATGGTTGTTTCCTCTAGCTGGAAAAGATGGGAAGAAGTACAGTAGTATTATTGGCTGCATTTCCCAGTGGGCCTAATCCTCCAGGCAAATTTCCACTGTCTGCAATGCCAGCTATAAACTAGGTCTCTTTCTTCTTTCAGTGATGTGATTCTTCTTGAATCCCTCTAGTACAAGAGTGTCTGGCCAGGGAAACCAGTTGTACTGAGTGGGTAAGAGTTAACATTAAAGTCAAGGAGCTTTGCATGGCCACCTATTTGGAAGCCTGTGAGGCAGTGCTGGTAACATTTTACCATGGCAAGTCTGTCAACGCAGGTTGTTAACACCTTGTTCTTTCTCCTGGGCAGTCATGGCCATTCACAACACTGCTGTACTCAAATACTGCCCTCCCTGCTCTGCAGGTCCTCTACCTGGAGCCCACTATCTGTTGCAAGGGGAAGATGGAAGAAGGAAACAAGTGGCATTCAAAGAGCTTCCCTGCCGCTAAGAGCATGTGGAGCTGCCCAATCCGGGGGCCGTATTATTTTTCTTCTGATCAGGAGACTGTGTCTTAGATTATGTGACTTAGCTAATTGCCTTGTGGCACAAAAAGTGGTTCCTGAGAAAGGAGGAAATTCAAAATAAGTAAAATATTGAGCATGTCATAGCCAAGTCGCATGTTTATTGATACAGGAGGTCTATAGAGATATAGGTAGAGATCTAAAAATATGTGCAGAGATAGATACCATAAAGAGCCTCATTTGCTCCCTTATCTGAATACACAGCATTGCTCAGAAGTTTGTGGTTTCAATAAAAGTTGTTGTTATGGACTGTAGCAGGCTTGCTGAATGCAAGTTGGATCCTTTTTGAACTATTACAATCCCTTTATAGTGCTTATAGTAAAGCACTGGAATAGGCTACCCAGAGAGGTTGTGAAATCTCCATCCTTGGAGGTTTTATAAGACCTGGCTAAACAAAGCCTTGGCTGGGATGACATATTCGGGGGTGGTCTTGCTTTCAGCAGGGGGTGGACTAAATAATCTCCTGAGGCCCCTTCCAAACCTCTGTGCTTCTGACATCAAATGATAAATGTTTTTCTATCTCACTGCATCAGTGATGTGTCAGGTGCTGGCAGCAAGACTGCAGTGTACACACAAGAGCGGCTGTGCCAAAAACACCTGCAACCTTGACTTGTAAGATGTTGGTGTGCCACGGCAGACAGTGAGGGAGCTGCAAGGGACCCGATCCTTGTTGTGCCAGCACAGCCCCAATCCCTTCCCCATCATCTGCCCTAAGGCATGTGTGCCATGCAAATGCCTCGGTGTGCCATGCTCTGGCACCTGTGCTGGGGGTTACCTACCCCTGGTCTAGCTCCAACCTCCCTGAAACCATCCTTCAGGTAATTGAAGGCTGCTATTAAATCCCTCCCCTCAATCTTCTCCAGACTAAATAAACCCAGTTCCATCAGCCTTTCTTTAGAAGTCATGTCCCCCAGCCCCGAAACCATTTCATTGACTTCCACTGGACTCCTTCCTGTAGTGGGGGCCCAAAACTGGACACAGTACTCCAGATGTGGCCTCACCAGTGCCGAATAGAGGGGAATATCACGTGATGTTTATCATTTCCTCCTCTTCAAACTTCACAGCACACTGTCCTGTTTAGGTAACTGTTATCACTGTACCAGTTTCAATGTCTAATGCTGGAACCACTGCTAAAGCCCACATCAGTAGTCACTGCTAGCAGCACTGGGCTCTGGAAGTGGGACTGACTTTAGCTTATCATTTATTTTTGCTAGGTTCAGCTACAGGCTCCAGTTTAGGTTAGTAGTATCATCCTAGGCACTGTACCAATATAGAGTGAGAGGTAGTCCCTGCTTTAAAGAGATTACAATCCAGAAAGGCAAGTTAAGTGCCTAGGTTCCCTCTGCAGTGAACAGGAAGACTAATTGCCTAAAAGGGATTTTAGCTGCTAAAAAGATGCAGTTCCCAATTCTCATGATGAACTGAACAGGCAGCTACTAACTAAGCAGCTGTTTCTTCCTCTACAATGGCTGTTCACCACGACTGATTCAAGGCAGCGCCAAAGGATAGAGCCAAGCAGAGCCAAGCACCCTCTATGCTCAAGGTCAGTTGACAGTATACCATGAGGCATACTGCACATCTGCTGGCTGCACAAGGCTAGAGTGCCACCTGCTGACTGTAACTCTGCCTCTTTTAAATTAATGAATAACAATATAGGCAATGCAATTTTTTTCCGTGCATGTGTGTTATGGTTTGTGTTCTGGTAATGCCTAGGAGGCCCCAGCCCAAGACCAGGAACCCACCAGGCTACAAGCTGAACTGTTGTTGTCGGCAGTCCCTCGGAGTCGAGGATGACGTCCGTCAGGCTTGATTTCATAGACATCAGGGCTGGAAGGGACCTCGGAAGATCATCGAGTCCAGCCCCCCGCCCAAAAGGCAGGAAGTCAGCTGGGGTCATAGGATCCCAGCAAGATAAGCATCCAGTTTCATCTTGAAGGTGTTCAATGAAGGCGCTTGAACCACCTCCGGTGGCAGGCTGTTCCAGACCTTGGGGGCTCGGACAGTAAAGAAGTTCTTCCTTATGTCCAGCCTGAAACGATCTTGAAGTAGTTTGTGACCATTCGACCTCGTCATCCCTTGGGGCGCTCTGGTGAACAAACGTTCCCCCAGATGCTGGTGGTCACCCCTGATAAACTTGTAGGTGGCCATCAGATCACCCCTGAGCCTGCGCTTTTCCAGGCTAAAGAGCCCCAGGGCTCTCAGCCTGTCATCGTAGGGTCTGCTTCCCTGACCTCTGATCATGCGCGTGGCTCTTCTCTGGACTCTCTCAAGCTTCTCCACATCCTTTTTGAATTGTGGAGCCCAAAACTGGACACAGTACTCCAGCTGCGGCCTCACTAAGGCCGAGTACAGGGGGAGAATGACGTCCCGGGATTTGCTTGAGAGCAAAAATAAAAATGTTTGTGCACTCCCTGCTCCTCCATTGCAGAAATCTATTTTAATCCGTTTTTAAAAACACACTTATTCTCTAAAGCAATTGGCTCCAAAATGTGGTACCTCTACTTTTGCTATTTACACACTCTCCTTTTTCATCCCTAAAGCTATTTCTTTCGGATTTGGGGGTTCCCAGTTCCTGTCATCTTGCTTTAGTTCAATCTATTCTAGATGGAGCTTTACCTGACGATTGCCTAAAAACGAGGCGCTGAACGCCGCTGCTTAGCGGCGTTCCTGTCAGAGAGTGCATTTTGCACGGGTTCTGTGATTTGGATTGACATACCACTTGTTTCTGTATAAATATGAACTCGCCATTTTCTCAACCTCCTGAAACCCTCAATATTTTGGATCTTGGAAATGGCCCGTCTCCTTATATGGTACTGGAGCAGCCGCTAAAGTTAGAGAGAGAGTTTTGCTAAAAGCTCTTTCCATTCTGGTGTTAGAAAGGAAAAAGGAGAATTGGCAATTGGGAAATTCAAGTGCAACTGCTTTCTCCGCTTGGTTCAGTAGAGGCAGAGTTGCTTGCTGGCATTCAGAACTCACTCTCTATTCTCCAAATAGTTTTGAAAAATAACAGGGTTCAGAAGGATGCCAAGGTGGGCTAAGTGGAGAAACGTGAATGTAGTGGGTAGGGTGCGTGAGAAAGTCTGTTACTAGAAATGGATTTACCCTGATCTTGCAAGCTGCTCTGCAAGGGGGGATTCCTGCCCTGCAGGAAATCAATGGGGTCTGTGGGATGGAAGGGACAACCCAGCTTTTGGCATATTTTCCATACTCTATGGACCCCTGGATTTGCAGTTTAGTACATCTACACAAACAGCCATCTATCTTATTCTCATCCTTCTAGAACCACATGAAGGCTGTCACTCCAGCTCATATGTTATTCAGAGTTAATTCAGTGTCTGCAATTTTAGTCACTATATATGGATAACTATAGGAAGCTGAGTGGGCTTTTCCTCCGGCTCCCCACATATCTGAAAAAGGACTTCTTATTGTCCTTGATGCTCAAAGCTAGCTGGAGTTCAGTTGCAACCTTGGCTTTCCTGGTCTGCTCCCTACAGGACCGGACCAGTGCAGAATAATCCTCCTTGGAGGTGACTCCCATCCTCCATCCTTTGTAGGCCTTTCTTTTTAGCCTCAGGAGGTCTGCTAGGTCCCTGGAGAGCCAGGGGGGCTGCTGTGCCCTCTTGCTGCCTTTCCTCCGAGATGGAATAGACTTAGTTTGTGCATTGAGGATCGCTCCCTTGAGGAGCAACCACTCCTCTTGAACTCCCCTCTCCCTGTGGTCACGGTCCCTTAGGGCCTCACTGACAAGCCTCCTGAGCTTGTCAAAGTCGGCTTTCCTGAAGTCAAGGACTTGCATGTTGCTGACCGACTTGCCAGCTTTTCGGCGGATGGTGATGGTGATGGGTCCTCGGGTGAGAACTGGAAGAGAGCAAATTCAGATTGGACATCAGGAACAAATTCTTTACAGTGAGGGCTGCTGTCCCCTTCCTTGGAGGTATTTAAAAGGAGACTGGACAGACACCTGGCTGGGGTCATCTGACCCCCAGCACTCATTCCTGCCCAGAGCAGGGGGTCGAACTCAATGACCCCTCCAACCCGAACATCTATGAAACTATACTGAACAAACCTGTAAGGACAGACAGTCCCTTCCCTGAAGAGGTTAGTCTTGGACAAGAAATGGAGGGAGAGGGGAAACATCTTAGTGATGTAAACTCACAGTGACCCAGCAGGTCAGGAGCAGCGCACAGGTCTCCAGATTTCTGTTCCAAGTATGGTCTTGCTGTCGGTCCAGGTTGCCATCCTATGTATATTCTCTTACAGATCTATATTTTGAATACAGAAAGTTTTATACTTCCGCATGATGATTAGAATCCAGTAAAGACTGATTCCTTGGTGGTCGGCATTATGGGAACCCTGTAACCACCTTGTTTTGGGTAAAAGAAATGTGGTAGAAGTTAAGCAGGTAACATGCATACCAGCCCTCTCTGATCCAGAGGATTGGGAGCAGAAAAGGGTTGGGTTAGAAAAGGAGTTTTGGAACCACCAAAGAATGGTGTTTTGCACCTGTTAGTAGTAGTGTTGCACTACGACACAAAGGAGGAACCCTGGGAAGGAACTACCAGGAGGTTAGACAGTCTTGGGAGAAAGCTGCGCTCCTTGGCCCAGACTCTGACCAACTAACACCACTCAGTTTAGTTATGTCCTATTGTGTTGCCATAGGAGAAGGACTCCTGGTTTGAACCAGAACCCCTCTGTGCTAGGCCATGTACTAACACAACATGAAAACAGTAGCTCTCATCCTACAAGAGGGTCCAGGCTAGCCATAAGGGAAGAAAGAATCTGAGCAAGTTAGAGAGGCAAAATTTCTGCACTTGGTGCTGATTGTATTTTACAGGCAATCTGGAAGGTCTTACAGGAATCACTGGAGTAGTCCCTGTTTATCAGGGAAGAAAAAGACAGCAGGATATAGCTCTTACTACATCTCAGCACACCTGAGATCCTGACAGCTATGAATTTCAGTGGCTGGCAGATCCTCACCTCAGCCCTTTGCTAACTCCTGCTAGTGCCTGGTTGTCCTTTGCTGTTTTTCCAATAAAATGCCCCTGAGACAATACATGGTGTAATTTCAAAGTGAGAGCATCTTTCATAACAAAATGAAAACAGGGTAAATCCACAAATGGCAAAGTACTAACACAACCTGTGGATAAGGATGGATGATACCATTGGAAGAAACCAGGAAGTTGCTGGTGTGAGGCACAAGCAGGAGCAAGTGGTTGAACCTGTGCTTAAAATCGACTGGTGGCAGAGAGTCATGTTGCGTAGTGGGCCAGGAGAACATAGCAAAGCAGATAATGAAAAAGAAGGGGCTACATGCCAAGTGGTTGCCAAGAACATTTTTTTTTCTTCACTGGAGGTTGAATCAGAGACCTGGATTAAGCATATGCAAAACTATTGCATCTTGCTTAGCAAGAATCTCACAATCCATCTAGCAATCCTTGAGCAAAATGGTCCCTTCATCTTCACCATTCCTAAGAAAAGGACTCCAATAACGTTTGCATCTCCTTCTTGTCTTTCTCTGCCCATACTCAACATCTCATGCCCAATCTCCATGTGACTGAACCTGCACAGGTTCCAAGACTGATTTAATTAGTTTAGCCTGTTTAAATGAATAAATAGTCTAACACACTGGTTTTTAACCTGTGGTCCCCTGGGGGTCCACAGACTATGGCCACAGACAAAAGTGATAATTTTCACTCGACCTGGCCCCAGAAAGTGTTTTACAGCCATGACCTAACACAAATGCATGGCTGCAAAGTGCTTTAAAAGGGCCCGATCCTGTGACAATCTGAACCCTCGTTATATGAGGGGTCAGATGAAGGCAAGCACTCCAGAGTGCAGCGCCTTCATTAACTTGTGTCTGCACATCCCAGGAGCAGGGCCACACTGACGAAGCCCAGCCCTGCTCCTGGTGCTGTTTTCAGAATGGCAGGACAGGGGAACAGAGGAAGCTCATTCTGGGGGTTGCCCAGCCGGCACTGGAGGGTGGGGCAGGTGGATTGGAGCCCACTCCCCCCTGAGGTGGAAAGCTCCAATCCACCTCCCTCCCCCCAATTCCAGCATAGGCCAGAGAAACCCCAGAAAAGACCTTCCTCCCATCCTGAGACAGCACCAGGGGCTGGGAGAGGGGGTGGGTAGGGCTAGGGGAACAGGCTGCAGAGATGCAGCCTCTCTCCTTGGATTGGCTCCAAATTGGAGCTTGATCCCCCACCCTCCTGACCCAAGAGCTAATGTTTGTTGGGTCAGGAGGACTGGTCTAACTCATGGCAGTTTCTGTGAAGCGCCATGAGTTAGACTCAGAAGCTGCACTTCTGTCTGTGTCCTGTGTCTAAGAGATCTGTGAAAGATGACTGTGATTAATCAAAAATATGTGAATCCCCACATTTATATTCAAAGGGGTCCGTACCTCCATTTGAAATCTCCAAAGGGGTCTGCAAATGAAAAACGGTTGAAAACCACTGGTCAAACAAAATGTCTTGGAACTGCAGGTGGTTCTTTATTCCCTCTGCCCTGGTTCACTGGTGGGCTGTCCAGTACCCATATGTATTGCTATTACCCATCATAAATGCCCTTTGTTCATGCAGTTTGTACAAGATTAAATTATACTACTAAGCTTCTTTCCCACAGGCAATAGACACGTATTTGTTGCGACTTGTGGTGCAATAGTATCTGCAGGGCCCAGGCAAAGACAAGCTGTATGTCATTAAGATCCGTGCACTTAAACTTTGATCCTTACAAGTACTTAGGTACATAACTCCCATGGAAATGAAAGCATGTTAGGTGTTGAGACTCTGGGCATTAATTTACTTTAGGTTCTGAAATTCCCAATGCAAACAACCTGTGGCAGAGCCAAGAAAACAATCCATGCTCCATTGTTTTAGGCTAACCCCACAAACATCCTCTCTCCCCCGGCCTGGACTGGAGTAGCTAGCAAACAACAAAGCCAGACACTTAAGCTGATGTCCAATTTCAGCAGACAAGTCTCATTTTGCAGCTTGAGTGGTTAAAAAAACCTGACAGTGCTTGCAGAATGATGGCGTTTCACTTTCTTTTTTTACTGAGATTTTTTTCAGGCACAAAGATTTCTCTCTCACAGGCAATTTCCTGAATGTTTAGACAAATCCCTCCAACATTGCAGCATTTGATCACTCCTCAGTGGCTGCTGGAGAACTCGCATGAACCTGTTGAGGGCTTTCTTCCAGCCTCAAACCCTCATTTGCAGTTAGCAAGAGGTGAAGTGGAGTTCGTTGAAGAAGCAACAGCAAGAAAATCCAATACACTCTTGATTAGATTAGCTAGACACCAAAAGCTTAACCCAGAACATTAAAAGGAGCCAGCTTTTTCCTTTCTCTCCCTTTTTTTCAGGTTCTTGGGTGCCTAAATATGAAGATGGCACCTAGAGGGATTTTTGAAACTGTGGTAGTGCCTAACTGCAATGATTGAATCACTGTAAGTCCCTGATCTGTGTCTTTAGGTGTCTAAATGAAGAATGCCAGCTTTAGTATAACAAGAGAAATTCTATAGTTGGACCTGAGTGATTCACACCCAAGTGTACCAATACAAAGGTTTATCTGCAGTAAGCCACTGGAATGGTACCAGAAATGTGAATTCAATCAAACCGGGAGCATCTGAGAAGTCCCATTATCTTCCAAATAAATTACATTAAAATGAGTGTAGTCATCTGAGGAAATAAATCTAATGTTCGTCTCAACAGAGGAGGGGTTTAGAATCCATTCTGAGCGAAATCAGTAATGGCAGTGCTGATCAGTCAGCACATCAATCCTCCCCAGCAGTGAGTCACAGCAAGCCAAGTGTCTCCTTGGTATAACTCTGTCAAAGTCAACAAAGTTACACCAGGGATCTTTTGAAACCATAGGCTGGATCCAGATGTGCAGGCGCTTGTAGTTTGTGGTGCTGCAAACCTCTGTGCAGTGCCACAAACTGCACAATTTGCACCTTAATCAGTGCACAGCGCTGCTACCTTGCAGCACCGGGGCAAAATTTGCTAGGGGAAAAAAAACCTGGGAAAAAGTGGCACAAACCACACCAAAGTGGCAGGCACAGGGACAAATGCAGAAATGGGGGAGCAGGCAGCCCATCTCTGCATGCTGTGGAGCCCCCCATGCTGAGACACCCCCGTGTCCCAGCCAGCCACTCCCTGGCTGGCTGGGACGCAGGGTGCCTCAAGACAGGGGAGCAGGCAGCCCTGGGTTGGCTGCTCCCCTGTCTGCAGGCGCTCAGCACAGGGGCTCCACTGCAGACCCCCCACACGGAGGCACACTGCACCCCAGGCCGTTGCAAAACAGGTGCCCCCAGCACACGGGACAATGTGTCCTGCTGCAAAGCACATGGGCAGGGACGTGCACTGCGGCACAAAGGAGCATCACAAATCTGTGCTACTACAATGCGTGCTGCTGGAAAGGCACACCCCTGCTCGTGTGGACATGACCTTAGTTTTCAACCTCCCTAGCAGAAAGCCCAAGCAAATGCTTCTTTTCCTTTGGAGAAACTCCCTTCTCAGAAACAAGTTGCTTTATCAATGCCCAGCATTTGCTTTGTCCTCATGCCCTTGGAGTTGCAGAGGAACCCACCAACACAAATAATGAATCACAGACTTCATGTAAAAACTTCCCTGGCTGTTGAAACTCTTGACCAGTGCCACTCACTCTGTAAGACAGACAGCATTCCTCGCGTCTCGTGATGTGAAGCTGGAGATTGACCAGTGGCCTGTTTAATGATGCCTCTGTCTCTCTGGGGCAGGCTCAGATCGCAGGCAGCTGCACAGCTTGGTGGCCTCCATCTGTTTCATTGGTTCTTTCATGGATGGCCGAGGCTCAGCTTGATCCAAAATGTTCTCTGTGATAAACAAGAGAGGAAGGAGATGAAGGAATTCAGACCTGTAATCGGGTGGGGGCTTTCTTTCAATGCCCAGGGCATGGAGTGTCACCCCTCTCCTGCTAGCTCATGCCTTATCTTCCTTGCATGACTCTTTAAAAACTCAGAAGAGCAGCTCTCTGAATAAGAGGGGTTTGTTTTCCTATGATTTTACTCCCAATGAAAGGTGTTTGCTTGATGTGCCTGGAAACAATGTTCTCCTCCCGTGGAGCAGACACAGGAGCCCCAAGGGAGCACATACCGCTTAACTGTTTGGCAGTCTCAGAGACATCACTTGTTCTAGTGACAGAGCTCCCCGTCTGTCCGTGAGTACGTGTCGCCCCTGTACTTGTACCGCTGAAAAGTACTTACCCCAGAAGTGCACTTATGTAACCGAGAGCACAGAGTTGTATGCTCCAAAGAAATTATACTTACGTTTATAATTATACTTACATTACCCTTACTGCCTCTTGCTTGAATCATTTTGAATCCCCTCATTTGTGTCTTTTGTCATATGCTGCAACCCAAATCCGAGCTGTTAGGGCATCCATCTTTTCCCAGGGTGCTTTGTCTGTGTCTCAACCCTGCCTTGGCCAGACCAGGTCAATAGATAGATTAGCCTCTATGTCTATGGCCTCAGAGCTAATAAGTCAGTTTTACTCCCAGCCCAATGCTAACCCACCATGAACTCTACAGAGGCCACCAAACTCTTCACATAGGCCATAGCTCAGATGGATAAGTTCCTACTTCAACATATTGGCCCCCAAGGATCTGAGAGTCAGAAGATCTTTCCAGCTTCTGAAGCTTGTTATTAGTTGGCAAGTGGAAACTAAAGCAAAAGATATAAACAGGAAGGACTGCTCAAAGCATTGGCTTCATCCTACGAAAGTAGGCGGCATGTTCTGTTGTAGCCAAGGCACTTGTCATCCACAACACCTTAACAAGTGAAAGATCCACTCATTACCCTCTGCATTGCAACTTCAAATGCGAGTGCCCCTACGTAAAGGAAAATTAACACTACCTTGAGAAGAAGTCCTCCATTCTTTGCAGTGTGCCACTGGTATCCCTCTTTAAAAATGCTAAGGCCTCAAAAATTCATCACTCCCACTTTTATTTTTCCAGCTATTTACTTCCTTTGGGAACCAGGGGGAAGGCGCATTCAGACACAGACAAGCTTTCCTCTCTCAGGACAGCATTTCAGGCTTTCACGCAAAAGGGATTTTTAAGCAGTCCAAGCACAAACAATAAAACAAAAATATGCAAGAGTCAGTATTTTTTGTGACTGGTGCATGTGACAGTGAGAACTTGGTTCATTGCCTATTCTTGGGCTTAGAAAAAGTACATCTTTAAGTTTACAGTTTTATTGGCCCAACTACAAAGGATAAAATTCCCCTTAAGCCTTTGCCCAGGGCCTGATGATGATTCCAAAAATAATAAAGACTCCTTGAGGTTGGAAACTCCAGTTCAGAGAGATTTTGTTCGTGTTTTGTAAATGATACACAAATATTCATCCAAATGAATGGAAAATGCGTAAAAGGTTTGAACATGATGTAGCGAGCAAAACCAACGCTAAGATGGAAATAATTTACTTAATTCTTTGCAAAGCGCCTGTCGTTTCCAGACAGCTGCTTGCGGGGTCTCTGCTGATAACCCATTGCCAGCTTGTGAGGTGAAACTTTATGAAAGCAGAGATTGCAGACAGTGCATTGAGTTTTTGTGAGAAGGGAGAAGAGGGAAGGGGAAGAAGGAAAGAGAGGGGAAACAAACAGTTCCTACTTCTTCTTTTTCAGGGAGGATAATTGCTCTTAAAATCTGATCTTTCCCAGTAACAGGGTTGCTGATTTCCATAAGAGATAAAAGTATCTTTGGAGAGAAGAACTTAGGAATTTCAGCCAGATCCGTGTTGTATCAAGTCCAGGATCCTGTTTCTTTGACAGTAGCCAGTACCTGGTTTTCAGAGACCAGCGCAAGAGGAAAGACCATGATGGAACAACTCGCTCGCAGGAAAGCTGCTTCTTGTGTCAAGTTTCCATGCTCTGAAGCACGAGGACCTATCCTGCTGAGCTCTTAGCCCCAAACATACCAGCTGGCAATAAATTTTGCAGGCTATCAGTATGGGTAATAAACCATTCACTTTTGTTGCTTTCCAGTTTCATTTAGTGTCTCATCCTTTATGGTGGGAGAAGAAGAGCACCCAGTAT
The DNA here is from genome assembly GCF_000455745.1 of Alligator sinensis. Taxonomy (NCBI): domain Eukaryota; kingdom Metazoa; phylum Chordata; order Crocodylia; family Alligatoridae; genus Alligator; species Alligator sinensis. The sequence goes on along the minus strand of NW_005841958.1, from coordinate 976,532 downwards.
ATCTTGTCAATTTGTCATCTGGCCTGCTCCTGTAGCACTTCATAAAATCACTTGTCTCAAATCCTGTCCATCAGAAAGAGCTGGTATGGGTGGCTAACATTAACCGTGGCTAATTATCTATCATATCCAAGCTATGAAAAAGTTAGTTAATGAGAAAAAAACCTATTCATGAGACCGGCTCAACTGTGCATCTGAGCCAGGCTGTTGGCTGATAATTCACCCTTAATTTACCTGTCTTTCAGCGCTGGTAGAGCTGCAGTGCTACTAGTCATGGTAGAAGTGTTGGCCAAGGCTGGTCCAGGCATTTTTACCCTTGTGTTTTCATACCACTAGAAAAATACTTGGATTCTGGGTGCTTCCGCCAGTGCTCTGCCTGGCGCAGGTGAGAAAATACAGTGCGTGTGCTAATGTGCACACAACCTGCAGCTCTGCTCCAGCAAGTTATTGTGCAGACACACTCCCGAGCGTGCAGGGAGCCCCACTAATTTCCGTAGTGCATTCTGGGATCGACTCATGCTGACCATCTTGCAGGCGGCTTGGACTTTGATTCTAGGTCATGTGTACAGCAATCCCTACAGCCACAGATCTGCAAGACATGCCGGTGTCAATGATCATCCTGATTTCTTTAGGAACTTAATTTCAGAAACACCCAAGTTCACTTATTTTTTAAATAAACAAAACCTTGAATTTGGTTGTTCATTAATGCCACTTACAGCACATAAAATGTATCGGGATAATTCCTGTGCTCATTCATTTGAGAGGAGCAGAAGTTGTATAATCCTCCTTGGTCACACGAATTATCCAGAAGAGAGTCTCTTTCAAATGTAGTCGATGTGCCGCTTTGGATAATGCTTCCCATTTTTCTAACCAACACAGAATTACATTTCTCAGCTAGATTTTCTAATGCAAAAGTCTGGCTGGCATGTTTGTTTAGACAGCGAAACAAACCTCAAGAGACCAGATTGTAGGACAAACATGTTCTTAAATATTTTACATTCAAAACAGCAAAAGCATTTGAAAAGAACAGTGGAAATGAGTGTTTAACTACGTTTATGCTTTGTGTATGGCAACAAAAAAAACCGGCATGCCAGTTATCATTTACTTTAGGAAATGTTCTGATAGTCACAGATTCAACAGTGCCCACACATATACAAAGAAAAAGCAATAGTGGGGGAAAAAATGCTAAATTGTTGCTAAGGTTATTTGTTAGTATTTCCCAAATCTGACACAGTCTGTGTAGGGCTTAATAGTATTATCAGCTTTCAACACATCTTTCTATTTCAGTTTTCATGTATACCGGAGTTTGCATATCCATGTTGAGCAGAGTATAGGAAAATAGGCCACAGAGAAGTAGGGCTAGAAGGAACCTCAGAAAGTCATCTAGACCAAGCCCCTCACACCCAAAAGGCCCAGGATTTGGGCTCACTTTGAACTCAAGGTATGAACCTCCTTGGCTGAAACATCCTAAAATGTTTTCTGGCCTGTTCCTACCAGGCGTAGTACCGGAAACATTAAAAACACCCTTTAACTTGCCACAGGTGAAGCAGGGAGACAAGGGCACTAGGAAAGCACTAACCCAAAGTTACCTTTAATAGCGCCCTGAGCAGCTTTACTGTACCTTAACAGGGTGCGTTCTTACCAGGCAATAAACACACCGCTATTTTTTGTCACTTTTAAGAAACAACCCCTCTAAATTTCTAACATCTCTTTATAAGCTGTCTCACTGCAACTCAGTCCATCTCCCATTTTCTTCTTTTAGTGGCCGGTAGAGGGTGCTGTTAAACTTGGCAATGATTTCACTTCTCAAAGGTCAACCAAACCCAGTAATAAACCTAGTCCTGGTCCCTCCCTCACACCCAAAAGGCCCAGGATTCGGGCTCACATTGAACTCCTACCCTCCTGCTCATCTATCAGATCAGCTAAGAGGACAGTCTTATTTTACTGCCAATTTAAATCATCTCACTTTATCTTAAAACAGATAACAGGGATCAGAAGTTATGCAGCTGCTGCCAAGCCTTGAGACAAACGCACAATAAGCGTGTGCTGAAGCCTCTGGACAAGAGGAACACTGCTGAGACCTTGCAACTGGAATAGAAACTCAGGCCTTTGGACCTGATCATGCCCCTCTGGTTCTGGCTCTGGGCTGGATTTTAATTTGAGGAGCCTGCCTTTAAGATCCAGTGCGATTACAACCTCATGATATTGGGATTCTCATACAAACAGCTTTTCTCGTGAGCCAGCTGGCCACTATAGTGCAACCTCATATAACATTGCTGAGTTTGCCTTGTCTTGTCCTGAAATCTCACAAACGTCGCAAAGTGAGAACCCAGCTCTACGCCCAAGGTCAGGCTTTTGCCTCAGCTCCTCTGCCCCATCTGAAATGCTGACCCAAACCTAATCCAGAGGCAAGTACCTCCAGCTTGGCTTCACTTTAATGCCAAATCACAGTCCCTATTAGGATGCCCAGAAGGAATTTCTGAGTTGTTATCCCAAAGGTACAGCTTCCAGTATTTCAAAGCCCTCTTCCCCATTGCTCTCTGCAAATTTTCTCAGTCTCCTAATTCACTGTGTTAGCAATGTAGTGCCTCTGAAATGAAGCAAACCAGAAAACTGCAATGGCAGGGAAATGAATGGAGAAGGAAAAAGGCAGGTGAAGGGGGACCTGCTGCTCTTCAGCAATGATCCCTACTGTATTGTGTTTTAATGAGCAACACAAGCTGACTCTAAAGTGAGACTTGCACAACTCAGCTACCCCATAAAAAGGTACTCATAAGTGTAATACTTTTCAGGTGAAAGATGACTGCTACCAAGTTATTAGCAGTGATAGGAAAATGAGACACACAAAAGCAAAAGGGCTCCTAATGCCTGAATGTGGAAAATGGAAGGAGGGACACATTATATACTGCAGCCTCCACCAGCTAGTATTTAAAACATCAAACAAACTTCAGCACACAGCTTTTGCTTATTTGTAGCTCTCATTCTTGGCTCGGGCTCATCTGTTAGGGTAGACTTTGGCAGTTTAAAATATCAGGCAATAAACTTCTCTTACTTGCATTTTACCTCCATGTGAACTTTGTGGGAAGAGTTAACCGTTATGATTGCCACATATTCCAGACTGGCCATGTGCAGAATCAGGAGATGACAATTGTATTGAGTGATTCTTACAAGTGAGGGTTAATGCATATAGAAATGTATAAATGGTCAGCCACCTATTTTAAAGAAAAAATGTATATGTACCAGTATTAAAAAACGAATATGGTAAGGGATGCTGCATGAAGTCAAAACGATCCCCTCCACCGATATCCACGTGTAGCAGTGCTATAGTTGCAATATTCCTTAGCTGGCAGGTATAGTTTGTCTTACAGTTGAGAAAACTCAGCTTTATGAGTCTTACAAAGTCTTGGGAAACTTTTAAACCTTATCCTAAATCCTGATGGGACAGGATAGGTAAGTGGGATAGGTAAAAGACTGACAACTCTAATTAGGTCTTTATTGTTTGTTTATAACTATGAGAGTAGCCAAGTATTGGAACATGCTACCTAGAGAAATTGTGGAAACCTCCATCCTTGGAAGTTTTCAAGAGTACATTAGACAGACACTTAGCTGTCAGGGATAATCCTGCGTTGAGCAGGGGCTGGACTAGAGGACTTGTGAGGTCCCTTCCAGCCCTACTTTCATATGAACCCAGTTCACTGAGTGGAGATCCAGTCCCACTTAAGACCTTTCTGCTCTACTCGGTTTTCTAATTTTTGTTCTTATTACTCTTCATCTTTCCCAGTGTCTGAGATACTAAGAATCAGGTGCTTGGTTTGGTCCATCACCCAAAGATTGAAGAGGTGATGCCTCTTCAAACATTTGAACCTAAGATACATTTCACTCAGTGCTATGTCTCTTCTAAAATACTAAAAGGAATAAAATTATCTTTCTAAGCATGATCATACTGCATCTGATGAATATATTCAGTATCACAGTTTAAGAAATACCTCCACATAACATGGACAGTAAGATGGATCTATTAAATAAACTGATTCTTTAAGAACATAGGTATGTATATACACCAGAATAGATTATAAATTACATTTTAACTTCATTAAAATCAAAGGCAAAACTCCCTTTGACTTCAATCATGCCAGAATTTTACCTTCTGGGTTTTTCTGGGCACGGATAGGGGGGAGAAGAGGGAGACAGAATATGTTTATCACTTATTCTTAATTACTTTAAGGAGGGGATCTAAAAAGAATTACTGAATATAGAAAATGAGAGAGGTTATACTGCTCACTTGGGTCCCAATTCCAGAAAGTATTTATGCATTCATTCATATTCTACAAAGCACTTAAATCCTTGCTTAACTTAAGCATGTGCTCAAGTTTCAATGAAAATGTCCCCACTCTTTGGTATTTAATACTTTGTTAATATGAACGGAAAAACTTACTCTGAACTATAGTTATAAATTGAGAGACTGACCTTCTGCTTAATATCCTTAAAGCTAACAGGTCATTTTTCTCCTAATGACTGTTCAGAACTCCTATTACCATTATATGAATGTATTAAAGGAAGAAAAGGCCACAGTAGCAATCTTCTTTATACACAGGCAAAGAGAGTCATATGCAAGACTATTTATAGATTTCTCCTCCTAGAAAATTACAATGTAGGTCTGGCTTTAAAAAATGTTGATAGCAATGGTAATGTATAATACATAACTGACCTTCGCAAGGGAGAGAGAGAGAGAATTTTAAGATAATCAAAAGTTAATTGTGCCAGCTGATTAGACAGCTCATAAAAAGATGTCCATGAAAGCCTGGTACAGAAAGTCTGCACCGAAAAATAAGGCAGTAAATAACAAGAGAATGTGAGTCACAGCCAGACTATACACAATGAGCCTTGTAAATAAAAGATGCCAACCAATATGTTCTCCCAGTTTTAAAATGCAACTTCATAGTTTGGCAGTGAATTCACGAATTCAAAAAATATAAACACATTAAAGAATTTATGCCGAGAACGTTTTGCAACTAGTCCAGACTGACAAGGAGGACTCATTGGCGCAGTTTTCCACCTGCTTTTTCCTTTATTACTCTTGACATTTCATCATCAATATATTGAGTTTACCTCTGCCCAGAGAATACCATCTCAAGCATGCCATGGAAATGGCAATACCACAACTTTAACCTCGCTGTTCTGTTGGAGGTATTAAAATGCGTGCACTGAAAAGCCTAAAACATTTGTTTGGGAGAAACAAAATCAGACTGAACGAGAACAAATGATTTTAGCAAAGTAAAACTGAAAAAAATGAAGACTGGCACTTCACGCATTCTCTGCAATAGAGCTTCTGGCAGCAGAGGCAGGATGCCTCAGGGGGCTGGGAGAGACCTAATGTTTGCCAAAACTCAATTCGACTTCAAAATTATGCGCTTGCTGGCTCAAGTGCTAAACATGCACTCTAGACCTCAGAGCCTGCCTGCTTGGAGTCACAATGCCCAAAATGGGGCAGCAGCTGGCAGGTTTCTTAATGTGTTTTGAGGATTGTGAAGGATACTTTTCCATCTTGATTTTTTTTCATTATAGTTTCATTATAGTTTCATCCTAGGTATGAAAACACTGTAGCTTGTCCTAAAAAACTTGACATACTGTTTCTGTTGGCTGGCTATGGGCTTCTATCTTCCAAAGCGGCTGATAGTCTGTTATGGGAAATGTCATGAAATTAGAAAAATTCAGTAATGAAAATCCTGACTAAAGAAATCCTCCTGTTAGTTCAACAAAAAGGCAAATACAAACCTGAAATAGCCTTTCAATATCTCTCCTAGAAACAGGTTTGAAAAATGAGGCTTACATCTTGGGGGGGTTTAGAAATTGGGTTTTATTAGAATTAACCCTAAACGATATGGCCCTGCAATGATAATCAGTAAACTCATCTTTGAATGACTCATCCAGAAAGTAACTGACACTGCTACTCCATATCTGCTCCCAATAATTCACAAATATATAAGCAGGAAAGGTAAAAAAATATCAAAAGGCGAAAGCAACCCTGTCTTCCATGTTGTACGTTTGTGATGCCTCACAAAAATGCAAGTTTTGGAAAGCATTTTAACTTGTGAAATGCAGAAAGTAATTCATGCTACTTAGGAATTCCCCAGCCTTGCAGTTTAGGAAACAGTCGTTTCAGGGGTGTTTGGTATTAGCTATCATGCAAAACCAATTAGTCATTCAAGCCATTAAAAAGGTAAGTATCCCTTAAAAGGATGTTGTGCTTTTTCAAGCTTTAAATGCAACTGTTATAAACACAAAGACTGTTCCTGAGAGTTGAGTTAATTTTTCATTGCTTGTCCTAAAAGACTTCTTTGGATCATGTGTTGTAAATTCTTGATGCTCTTTTTGCTGCAGATTGAGCCTCTGATGAATTCTCGTCCTGTTCCTCGGACTTCTTCTGTTTTAGATACATGTCTGACTTTAAGAAGCGGCTGTAGCTGTCGTACTTCATGAGATTGAATATCTGGTGGGGGAGGACAAAACACAATGACTCATAGAAAAGGAGAAAGGAAAGTAGGAGAGTTGTAAAATGGATGTGTTCTGTCAGCACTAAAACACATTGACGAGAAAGCATGACATTAGAATTGATCTACTCTGACAAGGGATTATGCAGAACAAGCTGTATTACAGGTAGTGGTTTCACAGTCCTGCCCCTTCCTAATCTGATCAATTTAAGAGTCAAACGGCATGCCACCCGACTGCCAGCTCTGCCAACTCAGCCTGAATGTCAGATTCACACATCAACACCTCCAGCAAAGGTTTTGCAGCTGGAATTTACTTAACAATTGTCAGGACATAACCCAGCTCCCTCCCACAACAGGATTGGTTCTGTTTTATTGCTGGTGGCTCTGCAAACTGAAGATGCCATGCGTCAGGGCAGCAGAAAGGCTGACTCAGAATGAACAGAGGGAAGAGAGCTATGGGGAAAGAAGGGACCTTTGTGCAGTTACCTTTCTGATTGTAAACGCACTTGAATATCACTGCAGAGCCTGGGCATGAACACAGACCACTGACACTAGCAAGAGCCTCTAAAATAAATACTGCAAACAGACAAGCTGTCAAAGTGCAAGTTTATCACAGATTGTAGTAGCTGGCATAGCCAATCCTCCTTTAGAGCGGCCAAAGCCTAATCACACACGCATTGTTGCTCCCTCGATGGGTGAAATCCTGTTCCCACTGAAGCCAATGGAAATTTTGACACTGCCTGGAGCGGGGACAGAATTTCATCATAGGTGTGTACTGAGGCCTCAGGTGTCTATATCCAAGAAGTGTACGTCTAATGCCAAAATTAAAAATACATCATAAGAATATTTCCTTTCATAGCTGCCATTTCAAAAGAAGCATTTTCTATCTGTTTTCCCTCTTTCCACCACTTTTTCACTTTTCTTTTTCCTTCCAGGACTGTTTCCTGCTGCAGAAACTCAGCCTCCCAAAATTAAAAATACATCATAAGAATATTTCCTTTCATAGCTGCCATTTCAAAAGAAGCATTTTCTATCTGTTTTCCCTCTTTCCACCACTTTTTCACTTTTCTTTTTCCTTCCAGGACTCTGTTTCCTGCTGCAGAAGCTCAGCCTCAGGTGTTTTCTCTCCTGCTCCACCTACCCATTTCAAAGCAAACTCCTACAACACACTTATATATTACTAAAACAACAGGAAAAAGGTCTCTGCTGCTCTCAGTTGTCTAGGCCCTGATGGTATTTAGGTTGGACTATAAAAGACAGGGGGGGGGGGGGGGGAGAGAAAAGACAACATACTGGAACTATAACTGCAAGCCATAACTGAGACAAAACAGAAGCATACCTCACCCTCTATGAGTTCAGCAGAGTACTCTCTCTGAGTCACACTTTATGACTGACTGTATTTTACGGTGCCCAAAATCACTAATCTTCCAAGAGGAATTTTTGGATTCTCAGCTGCCTCAAGAACTAAAGTTACAAATTCCATGTGTGGATGATTGAAACCATAGCTTTACGGGACTCATCTCTAACAGTTAGTGGAACTGCGGCTCACTAGTTCATAGACACACGACTAACTGCCCTTGCTTTTCCGAGCTACCAAAGAACACAAGCAAGTGGCACTTAAGCAACACATGTGTGCATGTGAGCTGTAATATCCTGTTCATTTATGAAACACACAGGTGCTAATGGGGTAACAGCTGTTCAGTTTTCAGATTTAAACCATTAAAAACCTCAATGTCATAATTTAAAAGCTGAGTGAACTGAAAAGGGTTTTGACCCAGGAGAGCTGGCTGGATGTAGGTCCTAGGCTTCTACCTCAAATTACCTAATGGAAGTTTTCCTTTTACCTCTTATCTGGGGATGACCTTCATGATCAGTACTATCTAACTAGATGGAAAAATACCTGTGCGGCTTTGTTGGTTTTTGCCCCCCCCCCGAGCTATTGCCTATCAGAGTTTCATGGACCAGTGTTTGGATGAATAGATCTCTTTTGTACAGGGTAGCCACAAAGCACCTTCTGGAGAAGACAAATACTGCTAAGCTCAAAACCCAATCTGGAACGGTCTGGAAATGTGCAAACTGTACGTCATTTCAGAGATGCTGTAATTATGTGCAGAAAGGGAATCCCCTCTCTCTCTCCCCAGCCAGCCCTGCAGAGAAGAGATATACTAGGAGAGAGTAGATGCAGCTCCTTGGTTAAACAGTTGGAAAATCACAAGGTCTCTAGGAACCACTTATGTTCCACTTCACCCAGTGTGAACAGCAGCCCTGGTGCCAACAGGGAAAACAAACTTCACGCACAGCCTTTCTCCATGAACCGTCTCACTGCAATCCTCAGGGCCACGCTTACAGTGAACACATGGTATTTCTGAGTATGCAGCACTTCTCCAGGAGCACTGCTTCTTACACTGGGAGCAGCGTGGCCATGTTCACGTGTGGGTTTGGCCAGGCCAGTTAGCCCATCCCATTTATTTAGCACCCCCTGGCACCACACAGATGTGGCTTCCGGAGAAGTGCGGCATGCCTACGTATTTTGCTCTGCAGTACAGTAACTGAATGTGCAGACATGGCCTAGCTGTATTTAAAAAGCTAAGTCTCATAAGCTGACCTATGGTTTGCAAGCTATGACCCCTTATAGTTCATACATACAGCGCTAGCAAAACCACCAATTCTTCCCTCAGGAGTGAATTATAAAACTCCTCGTGACTGAATAAGGATTGAAGCAAAAGGGCAGAGTTGCCGCTAGAGGACTTCCTAGCAGGACCAACCAAAGCTTCATTCCAAGCAATGGAAACCTGCAACAATCCATAGATGTCCTTGTTTAGTTTAACAAGTTTACAGACATTCTTGAGTAGCACATTAATTGGACTCTACCACAGCTTGATCGAGTGCACATTTTTAATACGTGCTTCCTTCGCTGTTCCCGTCTATTCACCCAGGCCTTGGCTGAAGGGGAGAATATTTAAAACCTCCTGTGCTTTCTCCAGTTGCATTGTCATGCCTATGTAATCACCTGCTTTGAACACTAACCTGGTTTACTGTGGCTCTTTCTCTTCACACTGAATTCACACAGATTCTTCCAGAAAAGAATTTTCTTCCTTGCGCGAAAATTGGCTGTTAGACCTTTTCACTGCTAACCTATCTGAAGGACAGCTGAACCTTTTGCTCCTCAGTTCACTTTAATATCCGAGAGATGCTTTGCTGTTTGATGGCGCCTCAGTTAAAAACACGATTTTAACAAAAAAAAGCTGTTTTTAATAAATACAAGACCTAGGAAACTGCAAACATCCAGCAGTCCTGAGGAGCAAGCAGTGGCCGTCCCCATACTCATTGGCAAGCTGCAGGCAGGAATACATTATTCCCTTGACTGTGATACTGCAGTTTAAAAAGATTGAGAACATCTACTTCCAAACTATCTACAACATTTGCCCAAGGTCTTGCATTGCTCAGTGAGCTGAAATGGGAAGCTACCAATGACCCCTCTCAAGCTCTAGAAAAGTCTAGATCTGTCCTAGAAGAACAGATCCAAACCCTTCTCAAAGCTATGGGGATAGTTATGACAGTCCAGGCCTGCTGCTTACAGCAAAGAGGGGGTGGGGGTGGGGGGCTTTTTGTCACTGTTTGAATCAAAGGGCTGCTGAAACCACGCGGGGGTAAGAGTCCTGAAGCAGACTCCAGAGACCACAAGGAAGCCAGAGCCAGAGTTCAATGGAATGATCATCACTAGGGACTTTGTACAAGTGAAGGCACAGAAAACTATGGGCATGAAATCAGGAATGTAGTCGTAATGGTCCAGAGAAGCAAGGTTTTTGTTTTTTTATATGAGAAGGTGTAAGTAAGGCTACACACACACACACGATATTTACTCGATCAGAAGATGAGGGTTTTTTCACCCCCATTTAACATGAAGAAAAGCCCTTTGCCTTACAATCAAGTATCAGGCGGTAGAGAGCAGCCAGCTCTGGGCCAAAGCTGCTGCCTGTCCCCCTGCTGCCTCTGCAACACCCCAATGCTCCCCCACAGCCTCAAACCCCTACTGCCCTCAGTCTCCCCCCATGTTGTTTCTCCCCCTCTGCCACACTTCTTACCTTTGCTCTGTGCCAGCAGGCTCTGTCCTCATCCTCGCTGCAGTCTAGAGCATGGCACATACTCCAGCCCAGCCCTGTAGCAGCAGTGCTGGCTCTGTGCTGCTCTATGGGGTGGGCTGGAGCCGTGCTCAGTGCCCCAGGCTGCAGCAGGGACAGAACCTGCCAGCGTGGAACAAAGATACGAGGGAGAATGAATTTAAGATGATCCTCCAATAATTAGATTCCATAATGGAAATTTGCAATAAATAAATAAATTTACATACATGTAAAATTACAATAAATGTATAAAATTTTCTGCGTATAGAACCTAATTATTGGGGGGGGGGGTGTCATTTTGTATATGTATAAATCTAGTACATATCTTTTATCAGACCAACTGTATGGCCGGGAGAGAAATGTGACCTGAAGAAGGGTGCTTTGTTCTCCTCTCCCAGCAGCTGATCCAGTAAAAGATATGGCATGCAATCGGTCAGTTGATGGGTTCCCAACTACCAATAAGAAAAGCAAGGACGGAAATTGCAGCCAGCTTCCCAAGAAAGCAACTGCAGTGGAAAAGGTAGGGATATAGTGTGGAACCAAGGGGCAACTCCTAAGTAAATTGTGGTTAGCATGCATCACTCCATATTTTGCATGCACCTCCTGCACATACCAGTGTTAGCAGAGAAGAGGTGTCCTCTAGCAGGATGGAGACTATACAACTATCCAAGTGCTAAGTTCCCTCCACCCGCTGTCCTCGCTTCAATCAGCTACATACAAAAACCTGGCACAAGACATTCTACAGTGTGTAACAATTTTACCTGGTCCTGGAGTTTTTGAAACATTAGAGGATGAGGTGTCTCCAATATTGTCTCATTCAAACGGGACTGGCCTTCAACATTGACTTGGGAGGAAGCTTTACTGGACAGGAAAGTCATATAAATCTCTTTAGCTTTTTCTTGCATCTGTAAAATGACATATGTGGTTAAATTAATATTTGCTCCCGAAATATATATCTAAGCCAAGTCCATCTTTGAGACATGTAATGGGCCAATTCCTGTACTATGGGCACCATCTCATAAATGGTATACAGTCAAAAGAAAGACAGCGTGTAGCAGGTTAGTCATTTTATTTGTTCTTGAGATTTTCAAGGAGGCTAATGGAATTAGTCACCAGATCCTGTTTGGGCACCGAACCCCAACAGGTTCATTTGAATAGCCCATCTTCTGCCTTCTGTTTAGCATTCGTTCAGTTTACGTACAGATTTATCTTTCTCTCATACAGAGATGGGGATTTTGTCTCCCAATTTATACTGTTCAAATTAACAAACAAAGCAGCCGAGCAAAAATTAGAGAGGCATTTACTTCTGAGGGCATTCTACATCCAGCAGTGAAGTGCACGTCATTTAGTTCACGTTGGAAGAAAGGTCCAATTCTCTGAAATGCTGAGCAGTCATTGACTGCTATGGGAGCTGACGGTGGTCAGTTGTGATGGGTTAGGTGTGGTAAGCTTGAGATAATTTATCTGGACCCGTTATCTCTATCTGCAGATGTTCTGTTTCAGTCACCTCTTCATAAATCACCAACTGCAGCAATAACACTAAGCACTCATGCAGCACTGTTCCAACTTCAAAGCCCTTTAACTACCACTGCTTCCACTGAGATCAAATGCAAGACTCCCCGGGTGTCTCTACACATGCTCTAGGGTGGAGAGTGGGGACGGATGGATGCTTTAATTAGAGTGGCTCTGAGAGCTGCTCTAATTAAAGCATCCTCAGCGTCATGTGTATTCAGCATTCCCGCATTTCAAAATGGTGGAGAGGGGACGTTAAAGCTCATTCAATGAGCTTTAGTTAAAGCGTCCCTGCTGCCATTTTGAAATACAGGAATGACGAATACACGTGATGCGGAGACTGCTGAAGTGTGCTAGTTAGCATGCTCCAGCAGACTCAATTAATTGAGTCTGTTCCAATGCATGCTAATTAGCATGCCTCGAAGCAGAGCTCCGTCACATGTATAGGTGCCCCCAGTGACTCAGAAGTCAGGTAAGAGAAGAATGAGCACAGCATGACAATATATTTTTAAAGCCATTTTAGTTATAAATCTCATCCTGGAGTTTTTAATTTTTCATACTTGAAGCAAGTGCACACCAGGAGGCACTGAAAGATAATTAGCTCTGAGTAACAGAACTATTCTATGTTGCATATTTAATGAGGAACAAAACTGACAGAACCACAAGTCAAAGGATTACATCTTTGATAGGAAGTGGGACTGAAGAGACATGCTCTTGTGACCAACAAGAAATCACGCATGCACTTTCATGTTTTACATTTCAGAATAGGCAGGCAAGGTTCTTTGGGTATATGCGATATCTTTTATGAGACCAACTAAATAGATGGAAAAAAGTTTTGCAAACTTTCCAGCACAAACACCCTTCCTCAATTAGATCACCCAGGCCAACTATGACTAGAAAAGTTACACTAGCATAAATATTAGGGCTGTGCAAAGCTTCAGTTGCTGATTTGATTTAGTGGAGACTCAGCCCGATTCAGCGGCCGAATCTCCAAATCCGAATCAAATCAGGAGATCCTTTAATCTCTCCGAATCAATCAGAACCCTCCAAATTGATTCAGACATAGACACATCTTGAACTGTTTTTTCTACATACCTCAAGGTACCAGGTAGCTCATGAACACTGAGATGGTGGGGCGGATGGACTGTCCTATAGCAGCGCAGGGGGGTCTCCAGAGTGCTCAGTAGCAGAGCCAGAAGTGGACCAGAGCACTTCTGGTCCACTTCCAGGTCCACCAGGGTCTCCCTGCAGACAACTGCCAAGCTGGGGAAGCGCAGGGGGCCCCCCAGTGCGCTCCCTGGAGGACCCAGAAGCGGACCAGAATTACTTCAGGTCCACTTCCAGGTCCACCGCCAAGCACGCGGGGGGCCCCCTGCATGCCTGTGGGATGCTCCATCTGCCCCACTATCTCAGCGTTCACGAGCTGCCTGGTACCTTGAGGTATGCAGAAAAAATATTTAAAGAGGTGTGTATGACCGAATTGCCGATTCTCTGAATCAGGATCGAATCTTCAGATTCGGCCAAATCGAATTCAGACAGTGATCCAAATCAACGAATCGAATCACGGTCCCCTGATTCAGGCCAAATCCGAATAGAATACAACCCGCTTCACACCCCCGTAATAAATATTGGGGTAGACATAATCATATCAGTATACAGGTAGGCTACCACTCTACCTAATTTCAGTTTCTGAACTAGAATAAACCCTCCTGGTAAAAGCATTCCTATACCAGTCAGTATAGCTTTGTCCAAACTATAGGGGAAGGGAATATGTCACGTCAACAATACCAGTAGTTGCCTTCAGAGACCCACAAAAAAAAATCCAGGGATGAGCAGGAAGGAAAGAAGCAATGTCAGTGATTGAGTAGATGGCACTCTTTTTTTTCCCCCTGTGTCAGCACTGAACCAATACCTGAGCATCATGATAAAGGAGACAATATGACTGCATAGGTTGTCTTAAAGACTTAAAACCAAGATCTTACTCACAAGTGGTCAGTAAAAAGTCTAACAGCACTTTTCACTAGCAGATGTATGTTGGACCCCAGACCTCTGGCTAGATTCCAGTTTGGATAATAAGTTTTGTCTACAGAAATCTCCCTCGCTGTTTCACTTGAACACACTATCTTCTTCATTTCCTTTCCTATGGTCAATTCAGTTCTCAAGCATATGTGGCTCCCAGATGTGGAGAATAGGAGTCCCAGATGCTCATCAGGTGCCAAACTTTGGTGGTTAACAATTGTGCATGCTGTATTGCTAAGCTCAGTTTGTAACTATTGTCACATTTTACACTTGAGGTGACAGCAGAAATACCTGAATACTGTGCATAAAATCTGTGCTGTGGAACGAAAGGTGCTATAAGAGCACATTTCAGAGAGGGGATTATTTTTTTTTTTTACTGAAACACACTGCTAAATGTTTCTAATAGTTGAAAAGGATCATACATTGATGGACAGTTATTATTTCCTATCTGTGTTTATTTTGGAAGGAAAGGAATATTTTAACATTGTGAGGCAATACAAAGTGACATACTGGGCACACCTATACATGAATTTAATGGACCTGAATTTTCTACACAGAACATTCAGGCTCTTTAAAGTGCTCCCTGGTATGCATCTACACATGCACCCCCATCAGGAGCAATTTGAGCCTGACAGGAGAAGCCAATTCCAAGCCTGCTCCTGCCTTGCTCTTCCCCCTCTGCAGCAGCCACGGGGAGCTCCAGGTTCCCCCAGGTACCAGCCCTGGGCTGGCAGAGGGAATGGGGGCTTAGCCCTGAGCTCAGGGGGAGGCGGGAGTGCGCTGTCCAGGCTCCCCACCCTCCCCTCGCCCCCACCGTCTCCATGTGGCTGGGAGAGCTGCCTAGGCTGACTGGAAGCAATTTGCTTGTGGTCAGCGTCTACACGTGTGGTATGGCGCATTAGTACATGCGCCATTTTTCTAGTACTTGTATCTATAGGTACTAGAAAACAGAGCATTAGACTAATATACTGTGCACTAATTGCTGCGCATGTCTAGACAGTGATGCTTTACTGCACATTAGGTTAGTCTAATCCGCAGTTAGGCATCTCACGTAGACGCGATCACTGTTTATTTACTTTAAAAGCATATAAAAAGCAAATGCCCGCAGCTAATTCTAATAACATGTTCAAGACTATGTTTAATTCAAAAAAGATCTAATTAAGTAAGAATCATAATTCTGAGGACCATATGGGTGACAGCAGAGCTGACTACTACAGGTATAAAGCTGACATCATTTCCTTTGAGACCCACTAAAAATCATACTTGGTTCATACATTTGCTCATTTTGTTTTTAACTTAAGTTTTAGAGGTTGATGATAAAAAAAAAAATACTTTCTGTACTATTTAACCTATTGGGGTCAAAGAGAACAGAGAAGCTTCCTAGTTTAAGGAGATACTTAAAGTTTTATTTTGCAAAATGTCTAGGGTACTAGGACAGGTGTAGTAGACTACTGCTAGGGCTTGTTGTTTTTGACTTCTTGAACCTGTGTGGAAGCCGGCTGCTGAATTATACCCAAGAATACTACTTAGCACTTATATAGTACTTCCTCTGAACATGTAGCTTTAGCTAATTAAAAGAAGTGTAACTGTAAAGAGACAGACTCAATGGGGAAGCTGTACCAGGAATGAAACTGCATGAGTCTTCAGTTCAGCTACAGAGGGGACTTCCAAAGAGGTAAAGGCAGCCTGTCCTCCCACCACCTTAGGTTGCACCTTTGCTTATTAGTGACTGAGCACCACTGACATAACTAGGCAGGGGCAACTGGGGCAAGTGCCCTGGTTGCTTCCTTGGGAGGTAGACAAACAATAGCTGCTGCTGGGAGCTGCATGACTGCAGTTGTGATCAAATTGGATGCAACGTGGCAACTGGAAATCACTCCGCCCCTATGCCCCAGCTGTGTCGTTACACTACTGCCAAGAACAGGAACATTTTAGAGCATTTTACGAACACATGCATGAAATTGTCATCCTGACACTACGCAGGCCTCATGAAAACCAAGCAATATACTACTGGTCAATACAAGAGGCCATAATCATAAGTATCACAGAAACTGTGATTGTTTGTTTGCTATATGTGGTACTGTTCCTTTACATGCCAAAACTTTGTGTGCTTCCTCAAGCATCATTTTGCCTTCTGTCTGGGTCCTGCTCAGAACAATAAAGTAACCAGCCATGTTTCCTGTATGGTACTCCTCTTCCCTGTGCTAGATATAACAGAAGCATGCCAGTGCTACCTGCAAAAAAGGACTGAACCCACTTGGACCCACATACAACGCTGCAATAGTTTAGATAAAACAATGTAAGATTATGAGGATCCAGGATTTTGTAAAGGAGGCACGGGAGCAGCAACTCGAGCTGCAGAGGTGGTACCCCCACAGCCTAGCAGAGAACACTTGGGGCAATGAGCAAGGAAGAGGAATCTGACTGCTGCTGCCACTGTCCCCAGCTGAGCTCCCTTTGGCTGGAGTAGTTCAGGAGTGGCTCTAGAGCTTCCCTCACCCCTGGGTCAGCCGAGGGCAGCTGTAACAGTAAGGCTGATCACTTCCTCAAATGTGGTTTGGATTGCTTGGTCCATAGGGGAGGCCATACTGGACAACAACTATGTGACCAAAAGCTCAGATACAATTTTTAGTTCTGTTGTTAAATTCAGTTCAGAATTTAAGCATCCTATCAATGCAGTTACAATGAAAAGAGGATTATAAAAGCTGTATTTGGAATATGGTCCTTTGTTAGCACTGCAGAAAAATTAACTACATCACCATCGTATTACAGTGAATTGCTGCAGAAGTCATTTTCAGGAGTTCCATGCTCTTATAAGAACTGTAGAAAATGATTTTCCATTTTTTAACATTCCTGTTTAATCCTGTAGAAGACTCTAAAATAAAGCCATGCAAAAGTCAGAGCTGTAAAAGCTTCTTGCAAATCCATAATGTATTGTGAAGTATATGCTGTTCTGAAAGTTTCCTGAAGCTTTGCTAGTATTAGACTATTGACTGAATATAGTACCTAATGATTAGTACTAAAAAATTGAAGCTAATGGGAACCAGTTAATCACTGTCCATTCAGCATGGCAATCCATCTGAGGAATCATTGCATCAGTATCTTTACACATTTATCATTTCCTGTATATGGGTACACAATCCCAAAATAGCAATGTAAAGGTAAAAGTACTCTGATTACAGTATTTAATAAAGGAAAAGGGAGTTGTTATTGCACAGTGAAATATGAAATCCTACATAAGAACTTCTCATTTCCAATTCCCTTTTAGTATCCAACGTGGTACCTGTTTAAGAAACAGAATTTTCTAGCTCCTGGGAATGGCCACTGTAATCTATCCAGGCGCATCTGGCCTTAAAAGAATAGGAAGAGAGTAAGCATTTCTTGACACCACACTCTACTTTTTACACATAGTAGTAGCCAGATGATATTGTGCACAGTAGTACTTGGTGGGTGCTGACAGACGTGCAGCTCCCCAGTCTAATTCATGGCACTTCACAGAAAGCACCATGAGTTAGATCAATCCTCCCGACCCAGACATTAGCTGTTGGGTCAGAAGGGTGGGGGATTGAGCTCCAATTTGGAGCTGATCCAGCCAAGGAGCTGTGTATCTGCAGATTCTCTCCCCTAGCCCTGCCCTCCCCTTGTAGCTCCAGTGCTCTCTGCATGATGGGAGTGGGATTTGCCCAGCCTGTGCTGGAGTGGGGGTGGGTGGATCCACCCCCTGCAATGCAGGCTGCGCAAACTCCAGCCCAATCCACCCCCTGCAATGCAGGCTGCGCAAACTCCAGCCCAATCCACCCCCCGCAATGCAGGCTGCGCAAACTCCAACCCAAGCTCCTTCCTCTCCCTTTCCCATTGTGCAGACAGCACTAAGGCAAGGCTGAGCTGCTCCAGCCCAATCCACCCCCCGCAATGCAGGCTGCGCAAACTCCAGCCCAATCCACCCCCCGCAATGCAGGCTGCGCAAACTCCAACCCAAGCTCCTTCCTCTCCCTTTCCCATTGTGCAGACAGCACTAAGGCAAGGCTGAGCTGCAGCAGCCCAGCTGCCAGAGCAAACACAAGTTAACGAAGGTGCTTTGCTTTGGAGCACCTTCCTTTGAACCCTCACATAGTGAGGGTTAATTTGTCACATGCTCAGGGACCTTTAAAGCGTTCTACAGCCGGACATGGCTGTGGAGTGCTTTCAAAGGGCCAACCATGTGACAAATATAACTTCTGTTTGCACCCTGTGTTAAAAGAGCTGAATTGCTTCCAGGACTGATTTGTAATACCAAGGGGCTAGTTTCCCTCTTGTACTAGCATCCTGATAGTAACTGAGCACCTCTCATGTATTTAAGATACATGTAACTACCTCTCCCTGCCCCTCCTGGAGAGGTAAAATAGCCCAGCTGGTCATTTCTGTGTTGGAGTATGTATGTGTCCATGTCTGGTTGCATGGACCTTACTGGGAGGAAGCCAAGCCAAAGGACACAGAGCCCATGCAGTTCTAAGCATGCTGAGATCTGGAGTAGAACAATGAATTTCCCTCCCTTAAGATTTTTCTTCTAGAAATTCAAATACCAAAATATATACACCATGTGTGTGCATGCGCATGTGCATGCACAGGTGTGCTAACACCTGAAGTAGTTTGTTTCTTAGCTGAACTGTTTTGGATTTTGGGTAGCTGTTTTTCAGTTAAAAATCCAAAATATTAATTGAAAACAGGCATTTACCACCAAAAAAAAAGACCAATATCTAGAGTACACCCTCTAATACTTGATAATTTTATGCTCCCAAAAGATATGGCCAGGAGGCTGGGGATATGACTAGACCCCGCTGTAATCTCCTTGTAGCCATCAGAATACTTACTATCAGTTGCATTCTACATCTGCATATTCCCCCTCCCTAAGTGCTCTGCCACCAACAAAGCCAAAATTTAGCTTTTAGAGTGCTTGTACTTGTGCTGGGAGGCTGCACCAACGCAGTGTAAATACAGTGCATCAGAGCAGACGTGATTAATTGAGTCTGCTGGAGTGTGCTAATTAGCGCACTCCAGCCAGTCTCTGCGTCTTGTGTTTCAGCATCCCCACACTTCAAAATGGCAGTGGGGGCACTTTAACTAAAGCTCGTTGGATGAGCTATAGATAAAAGCAACCCTGCTGCCATTTTGAAGCGCAGGGACACTGATACACAAGATGCTCCAGGCACTTTAATTAGAGAGGCTTTTGGAGCCGCTCTAATTAAAGGCTCCCCCGCCCCCCCATCCTCAGAGCATATATAAAAATGCCCATAGTGTACACAGGAGAATTGTAAACATGGGATGTTCAAAGGGGATTAAAGAAATTAGACACTAACGCCCATCGGCACTGAAATTCGGTAGGAATCTGGCACCCAGCTCTTTGGAATTCCCTTAGCCAAACTTGACAAGTCAACTGTCAAAATATTCTCAAGAGTAATGAATAGAAATCGGGCGTGAACTCCACATCATCATCATCATCCA
This sequence comes from Alligator sinensis, assembly GCF_000455745.1. NCBI lineage: Eukaryota > Metazoa > Chordata > Crocodylia > Alligatoridae > Alligator > Alligator sinensis. The sequence continues at coordinate 956,911 of NW_005841958.1, read as the reverse complement.
TTCCTAAAGCTGCAAGCCCTACGTCCATATGAATCCTGCAAGAGTGGGACCTATGTAGTACAGGCAGTTTTTATGAGAACTCATCAAAAAATGTCTCATTGAAATCGAAATGAAATCTATAGTGCAGAAACGTATCAGCATGTCATCTTCAAGGAAACTTCTTAATAGGAAAGAGTCTAAGGTGAATCATTTCAAGTTTCTTGTTTCACACTGATGTCAGATAATTTAACTTTGATATGAGAACAAGCATCTCATTTCAACTCTCAATCTTTTTTTAGCATTTGCATTCTATGAAGTTACTGAGGTCTATATTTTCCTATATTTGTATAATACTTAATAGTGCATGTATAATCATTACATTAAATACAAGTAACAATGTTTCAACGTTCAAAAACGTCTTTTTACTTTATCAAAACAGAACTGATTCATCATTATTGAAACAAAACATTTCCATAGCTGCAGATCACAAGTTTTTGGAATTTTTGTTTCACATGAAATTTGGTATTTTCAGTTTTGTTTTGTTTTCATTTGGACTGGAAAAAAATGTTTTGTAACAGCAATTCTGGTTTCTAAACCGCTCTCGTTACAATGATTTATGTACTCACTTGTTCGATATATTTACTTGCCTCTTTGTGAAATCCAGTTGAATAACTAGGTAGAAGAAGTCAGATTCTCTTAGGCTGCTATGAGATCTTTTTTGACAGGTAAAGTTATTCTGAGGGACATACCTGTTTCTTATCTTGTGTTTTCTTAAATTCTTCACATGCTAACCAGAACAAAACGTTTTCTTCACTAAATTCTTTCTTTAAAAATTCCTGGAGAAGGAAAAACAGGCAAAATGTTACACTTGATGTCAAATGTTTGTTTCCCTTCCTGCTTTTCCCCTATTTGGGGTTGGTATCACCTAAATATTGCTGGAATATAAGCAAGCAATAGTGCTTTAAAATGTAACACTTTAGCTAGGGTTACTAGTAACTTATATCAGTAGGTAATATAAAGAATACATTTATAACCACTAAACTACTCAAGCAATTTAAAAGCGTCATTCAAAAAAATGCATGCACTTTTTAGCAGGAAGCAAAAAGATGTTTTAATGAGCTTCACAGATTACTTTTAATTCTAGTCTACTTTCAGTACAACTTTCTTTAACAACCAAAAATCTAAAAATTGAAGTGTTTCTAAATGACTGTCAGTGACAATAAATTTATTTAATGTAAAGTACAGCATAAGATGTATTTAAATTTCCTAGGCAGTGTTTAAACAGAACACAGTCATGTTTTAAAACAGAAAAAAGATATATTAAAATTGTGTATAAAAGCAACAATATTTATAGTTTTGACATACACAATTTTCATCTTCCAATGTAAAAGAAATAATAACGCATAACATTATATGCTGGTATCAATCATTCTAAATTTGAAGTGTCCAATAAGTGCTAAGCAATCAAGTTGTTTCATCAGTATTTTCTTCTCAATCTAAGGACTAGGTTCTGAAAATCTTTACTTAAGCAAGATTTCCTTGTTCTTATTTAGGCAAATAATCTCACTGTGTACTGGCATAAAGGATTTGCAAGACCTAACATGTCACCGTTACACACATGCCAGATCTCTATGATGATCTGTATGGGCAGACTGCTGCTCCCACCTGGGGCTCAACCAACACTGGGGTCCCTGACGCACATTATATTTATGCTGCAACTAACCTGTTAATTGTGCCATAAATAAGCAACATGCCACCCATTCAGCCAATTTATGGCACCATCACAAAGGTATTCCACATAAAATGGAATATCTAAAATGTAGAATAAATGTGGAATAGTGCAGGAACTGAATGTGTGGAACGCCCTAAGGGAGCCCCAGTGCAGAGGCTACATCTTACCAAATTACTCAAGCTCCATAGCAATCAGTGGGACTCTTCACCTGAATAAGGACAATGTGCAAGAATACATGCTGCAGGATCAGGCACCAAGAATGCATGCTACGTTACATTTTTGAGAAAGTCAGGCTTCTTTCTGCCCTGGTATTTAGCCCACTGTTATGTTTCCATCCTTCGACCTTCTGGCATTAGAAAACAAATGGCAGACAAAGAACGCAACAAATGTTTTCTGCAAATGGCAGAAAACAAATGTCAGACAAAGGTGCAACAAATAATTATTCCTGCAACCTGACAATGCAACCCGAAAAACTAGCAGGCAGAGGACACCCCCAGAGAAGCCCAGCAAATGCCCCTATTCAACTATCCTGCCATCTCTGTCAGTTCACAAATCTGGTCATATAAAAATAAACACCCTCCCGCCATTGGTATGGAGCTTTTTTAATACAGTTACACATAAAGCCTCAAGCACAGGTTAAAGTTTATGCAAATGCTAGGAGTCAAGATAACAACCCTAAATCGTTTAACTCCTTCTGGGTCCTCTAGGAGGTTCTCCAGTGACGCAGCCCATCTGGCGGTTCCTTTTAGGGCCTGGTGGCTGCTGCTTGGGTTGCCGTCATTGTCATTTATCTCTGAAAAAGACACATACCAAAATTAATAAAAGGTTAGCACTGCATTTTTTTCTTACCGTTCATAGCACTCTTAAATTGTACCTGCTTTCCTACAAATGGATGTAAAACTGAAAACAAACAGGGCTTCTGAAATTCACTATCTTCTTCAAGAAATGTCAAAGTTGCTTGATAGCAACGAAACTCCAAGTGGCTACTATCATCATTTTCAATGGATCCTTTTGTCTTATGGATGTGAAGCACAACTACCCGGGCCTCAGCTGTAAATGGGCCGCATGGTGGCTTCTGGCATGGCCAAAGTCAATCGGGTGTTTTAGATCACCCACGCCGACGTGGTGATGAAATCACCACCACGTGGTATGAAACCAGTCTTGGTAAGCCACCTTGTAGAAATTTCCTTTAGAAATGAGCACTCTCCGAGGTGAGTGGGGGAAGCGGAGGGGGAAAGAAAAGCGATGCTTTGTTTAGCAGAAGACGACCCCTAAAAATCAAGCCATGTGACCGGGAGGTCTGCTGGTGTAGTCTCCTCTAGTCTCTGAGTGCGAACGCCGTTGGCTGATGATGCTTGTGATCTTAAGTCAGCTGGGGTTTTGCCTGAATAAGGAGTGCAGGATCCTGGCCAGGACTTCTCTGCTAGCCAGAGCTCTCATAGATGTCATAGAGCCTGCGGGGCAGAAAGAGCCCGCATAAATGCTGAATGCATAACTGACTGCCTTGTGCCAAGGGATGAGTTTATTAAACCACTGGCTGCCAAGGCCAGCTGTGCTGGCTACCAATTCCCAGCTTGAGAGGAGTCCAAGCACATTACTGCTGACCCGAAGAGCTTTAAATAAACACAAAGCAACTTCCCTTGCTGCACACCCAAAACCCTCAGTCAAGTCTTTGGGAGCCTTAACCGTGCAGGATGAGACCTGAAACACTGTTTTAGATCACTGGATGTTAATGTGGTTGTGAGGCCAATTACACATTCTTTGTACAGCCAAAACTCTCCACTGTAATCAGTAAAACCTTTAATGAAAGTATCTGAATATATACAGATGGGTTGGAAGCTACATCTCTAAAGAGCAAGCCTGCTAGGACAGACAGGAAAGCTTTTGGGTGAAAGTGATTTTCACCTAAGTAAACCACTGAACGGCAGCAGGATCAGTCATGAAAATAAAATGAACAGGATTAGGCCTGTATTCTGTCTGCAGTTTGGCCTTTCATTCATACCAAATTGACGTGTTTGCTTTACTAAACCCTTTGTTTCACCCGAATAAGCAGTGTTCAGAAATGTGGATTCTTCAATACGTATTTGAATTCTACTCAGACAGAGTCAAAAGCAGAGCAGATGTCTAAAAAAAATAATGCATGGCGTACAGTAACTTTGTAAAGCCCTCAAACACCAGCAGATGGCTAGAACGATAGACGCCAAGAGTCAAATCCTGCAGAAAAGCCTACTTAGCTAAGTGCCTGTAGCCTGCTGGAGGTCTATGGAAAAATTTTCTTTTCTTATCGAAAGGATGTCTTGTTCTGAAAAGATAATAACCTCATCCACCCGCCACAAGTTGTCATTGCAGGAGTGTCCCTTTATGAAAGAAATACAACTCTGCAAAAGGGTCAGATGAGCTCCAACTGCAGACGCCTTCCCCCTATCATTGTTTAAGGGAAGGAGACCAAACCTCATGTTCCAAATTAGTAAAATGTTAAGAGAAATAAGATGCAAATATTTTTAAATGACCAAACAAGTGGACCACCCACTGTGCATGCACTAGAAAACACAAGTAAGCCCATGACTATGCTTTGTGTAAACCGTGTCTGTCCACTGCTTCCTATGGTCTCTCCTCCTTAGGTTAGAACTGATTACGATCCCACTTCTACAACTTTTTCTGCATGCATGCCGCTGTCAACCTGCACGTAAGAGGCTACAGGATTCGATCTCTAGACTGTAAGCTCTTCAGGCAGGGCCTGGGACTTATAATACTGTATGTATGAATAAAAAGAAGAGTTTCCCCAGAGAAAACTCATGGTCTAATGGGAGTAGTATAAAAATTTAGGCATCAGAAAGTTTAGCAGTGCTGTAGCTCTGATGCCAAGATAAGACCCTTTAATTTCTGTGTGACTCAGTTTCCCTTTCTAGCAAACATAATGTTGTGTAACCTGACAAATGTTGGTAAAGCACGTCCTCACAAGTACCTACCCACCTACCTCCCACATTGAAATCAGTATCTTTGAGGATCTAGGCCTTTGCAACCCAGGGCTGGAGCATGCAAACACTTGTACCAAAGACTGAGCCTGGCTCTCATGTTACATGGTTATTTGCAGCTGTGCACACGGGTGCATGATGATGTAACCACAACAAAATAGTATTCCTTCGCACAGAGGACAGGGCAGCTGAAAATCGGACCCCTATAAGTATAATTTACCAAGGGACAGATCAGAGTTGGATTCTATCTTCTTTACCCAGCCAAACTTCAAGCGACTTCCAATGGTTACTCATCATTTTTTTAAAAAGGACAGCAGAAGCACATAACTTGAGAGACAAGTGGTCGCCAGACACAAATACTCACATGTAAGAGGATGTTGAAATTTGACTGCCATGAGAATCCTAGGCTAGAGCTGTGCTTTGGTTTTGCTAAGATCTCTCCAGGACTCAGACTACAGACAAATACTCTGCCGGCCCTGTGAACGAGCAGAGAACAAAAAAGCCTTCCCCTGCCTTATCCCGCTCCTCAAGTGCTAGCAGAACTGCAAGTGTCTAGTGTCTAGTAACTCTGGCAATGGAGGGGAGCACGGCCCGGGCTGCCAAGCAGACCCCCCCAGAGCTGCGGTATTAAGTGACGCTAGGCTGAGTCCTGTGCTAGACTACTCTCACCAGGACCAAGCTACCCAGTTTCAAGCCATCTCAAGTACAGCCACAGCAGTGTAAATATATCCTGCATCAATACAGAGCTGAACCTAACAACGCTGCATTTTCAGTTGGTCTTCAGAAACGTCCGTAAGGGACACAAAAATAATCCCCCTCTTCCGCACAATTGTACAAGGCTGCACAAGGTACAAAGCAGAAAGGAGACAGGCCCTGAACATTTCTACTGATATTAGAACTACATTCGAGTTTCCTTATACAGAAATGTAATGTGTTCCCCCTACCGCAATAAACTGGCAATCACAAACATGTTTCTGATATAAGAATTGCCACCAATAGGATCGCAGCTCTCATCTTTACACACAATTACTTAAATCCATTTGATCTAGCAGGCTGTGCACCACACAGAGAATACTTCTTTTTGTCTTTAAATGGGCAAAAGGTTTAGTGCAGACCTTGCCCAGTAAAGTTCAACTGAGCTCACAAATGTCTTGAGAAAAAAAAAATCATACTTCCACTGCAGCAGAAGCTATATACAAATCTTTTGAATAAGTTATTTTTAGAACATAATGGCGCAGTATGTTTTATTATATGATTCATCCTCGCTAAACCTTATTTATCCCTCTGTTTATCATCATTTATAAAGATAATTTTATTTCCTTGGATGCCTCGCAATAAGCTGCTCTGCAGTTTACACTTAGAAACTGTGAGCTTAATACCAATACCTGTTATCCAAACCAAATGGGATAAGCTGCTTTTTTTTAAAGCAAGAGAGGAAGTTCTCTGCATCTGTTGCAAATCGACAGAAAATTATATGCACTAATACAGGAGTTACAGAAAGGCAGCCTTTTACTTCTGAACAAGTAATAGATAAAAATGTGCATTCTTTTTGCTTTGGCGCAAAACTCTCTCTTTAGCTAGACTAGGAAACAAACACATATGTATACAAGATGCAGTTGTACAGACTTTACTAGAGCGAAATTTCCCTCACTACACAATACAATTGCTTATATTACATGCAACAGCCAGAGGTTTGTACAAAGCTAAAGATTAGGCAGTTATGGTAATTACAGCATTATAACAGGGAGGAATCCTATTCAAACTCTACTAGTCTATACACAACAATATTGCATAAATAAAGAAGGCATATGTAATATTTAAGAAGTTCCTAATTATCAGATTAGATATCAGACACTATCGGGGTCCAAAGCAACACAGATTCACATTTTACAAAGAAGCGGTTCCACTGAATCAGTAATGTCCGATTCATCTATAAACAACAGCTACATTAAATTTTAGAAACAGAAATATCTAACAAGTCAAATGAAATGGTCAGAAATGGACCTTACAATCGCCTTTTATCCCCAAACATCCTATACTCAGGCAAACTTCTGTTCAGAGACATTCATTTGAAAGTAACAACTCATACCTTTGGGCATTATTTTAAAAGGACAGTGACAGACAGAAAAGATAGACAGAAAGCCATCAAATATTAGAAATGCATGTTCAATATTTCCAAAAATAAGGATGAGAACATGATTCAATGAATCAGGTGAGATTTTCAAGCATGCCTAAATGACTACGGAGAAAAAGTCTTAGTGACATTCATTAAAAGCGGGTGTGCCTAAATTAGACAGACACTTAAAAGCAAAAGCGCACTGACTATCTACACACGGAAGAAGCCTTTCCTACATTGTGCTTTATGGCAACATGCAAAACAGCACAAACCCATACACAATACTGAACCTTATTAAAGCAGTCACCTATTTTAAACCTTTTCTTGGGTTGGGTTTTGGGGTTTTTTTGCTCTTTTGCAAACTTACTAACAGAAGATCCATCGCCAACTTACCAGTCATGTATGTACCTGGATAGCATCTTATAATGAGCCTTTTTGCTTTGTTTCTACAGCTGAAGCAAAATAGCGACACTAGATTAAGAAAATCCTTTGCCAATCTTTACTTTTTGAATTAGGCCTGGTTCTTTCCGAACATTTGCGAATACTGGCATTGACTTCTTTTTTTTAAATAAGTGCTCTGAGCATATTGCATTTTCCTAGGATTACCAGAATGCCTTCCCTGTTATACTCACCAGTCTGGAACTAATAACCAACGGTTATAAAACAATGGGAAACTGTTCATAACCATGTAGCTATAGAAGAAAAATTCCCTTACTTTCCATGTATCCAATTGTCACCCGATCAGTCCCATATACCAACTTTTTCTAGGAGTGTTTTAAAGAATCCTGTTTCTACAGAGGGTCGTCCTTTCTACACTTTGGTATTTCAATGTTATAAGCCTCAACATCCTCTTTTGAATGTCTCTAAGAACAGATGGCTACTGAAGTCCAGTTTTAACTATAAGGAAGGAAATTAAAAGGATGTTCTGCTTTTGTAGTACCTCTGGAAACATTCACTATATAAACCTTTAAGAAACTCTATTAAAGCCATGCTCAGTTTTTCGCAGCAAGGCATTAACAAGCCTGTGCAAGATCATAATCTTATTGTCCACGGCAGAAATAAAATTGCTCGTTAGGATTCTTCACTTGTTTGTTTGTTTTCTTTAATCCTAATTATTTCACGCAGGACGACACGATACATTGGTTTTCCTGAGCCACTGATCCTGCTGTGCTGAAGAAATTCTGCTGCGAGACGTCCCGCGGTCAGACGCACTTACACTTTGAGAGCACGCCTGAAAAAAGGGCCATGTAGGGTTCCCTATTTGTGATGTCTCAGCGCTTTCCAGATCAAATGTACGGCAGTGTTTCTAAATGTCAGCTCTGCAAAGTCAATTTGGGATCTGAAAATCAAGCGCGGTTCCCTTTAGTTTGTGTTTCATCACCACTAACAGCCGGTGAGAAAGGACTTAGCATTTGTTGATGCTGTGCGTGCTGCTGGACATCCCCTTCCTCCTAGGGACAGCTGCTGAAACGGGAAGGATTATACTGCACAAAAAGGGCAGTTTATGCGTCTTGTGGTATCTGATTTAGATCAAAGCATTAAAAGGGGCGTAATCCGGGCAGTCCCACATGGGTAGAGGCCATCCCTATCAGGGACTCGGCAAATACACATGTTTAAAAGTGTCTGTGTGTGTGTCCCTCCACCCAGGTTTGTCCTGGAAGCTATTAAACACGAATTTAAAAGCAGCCACCCCCAGACCGGTCGCACCCAGGCAGCGTAACTGAGCCGGTGCCACGAGCATCACCCTGGCACCGCCACCGCC
>NW_005841958.1:935047-948245 GCF_000455745.1 Alligator sinensis | reverse complement strand
GCCACCACAACCACCTGCAAGAGCTCCCCGCTTGCTGCCACTGCCATGCACCCACTCGCCACCACCACAACCACCTGCAACAGCTCCCCGCTTGCTGCCACTGCCATGCACCCACTCGCCACCACCACAACCACCTGCAACAGCTCCCCGCTTGCTGCCACTGCCATGCACCCACTCGCCACCACCACAACCACCTGCAACAGCTCCCCGCTTGCTGCCACTGCCATGCACCCACTCGCCACCACCACAACCACCTGCAACAGCTCCCCGCTTGCTGCCACTGCCATGCACCCACTCGCCACCACCACAACCACCTGCAACAGCTCCCCGCTTGCTGCCACTGCCATGCACCCACTCGCCACCACCACAACCACCTGCAACAGCTCCCCGCTTGCTGCCACTGCCATGCACCCACTCGCCACCACCACAACCACCTGCAACAGCTCCCCGCTTGCTGCCACTGCCATGCACCCACTCGCCACCACCACAACCACCTGCAACAGCTCCCCGCTTGCTGCCACTGCCATGCACCCACTCGCCACCACCACAACCACCTGCAACAGCTCCCCGCTTGCTGCCACTGCCATGCACCCACTCGCCACCACCACAACCACCTGCAAGAGCTCCCCGCTTGCTGCCACTGCCACGACCGCTTGCAGGAGCTCGCCACTGCCCCTGACTCCGGGGCCACGCGTCGTTCGTGCTCATGTTCAAACAAGAAAGTGGCTGTGTTAGGAGCAGCTCGGGGCCTGCGGGAGGAGGCCAGAACAAATCTAGCTTCGTGGGTGAAAAAGCAAAATCGATCTGGCGGGCTGCGGAATAGGAGCTTTGTTACCAGGAGCAGCGTGGCAGAGCCAAGGGCCGGGTGCCTGGAGCAAGGCCGAGAGGGTTGTAAAGAAGAGAGAGTCGTTAACACCGGCGGGGTGAAGGGTTTCGCAGGGATTCGTTCCCAGACTCTGACATTGCACGCCCCCGATTTAAAACGATACAGCCTTAAATACCACCAGCAAGTTTTTGTCATACAAAGTAATTATAATACAACTGTTAATGCATAATAACACTGGCAGGTTGTCTGCGTACCAGTGGAGGTGCATGTACGATGGATTGGGAACCGCTGGGGTAGATGATAATGAGCCCCGGAGTTGGAGGAGCCTACAGAAGTGTGGCTGGAAGGGAGCTGCAGAGGTCGTCTAGTCCGACCCCATGCCTGAGGCAGAATCATCCCCATCCAAGCCATGGGGTACAATCCATAGTCTAAACCCCACATGAGGTTGCCGTCATCCCTCAGCACAGCCCGGCTAGAAATGCTGCTGCCAGGCAATTGGTTTTAAACTTTGGGTGGAGCAGGAATCCAAGGAGGGTGCAAGTGCACCAGTGCATCCCCCTGGATCTGCCCCTACCACCCCCATGTGATAAGAGGACAGTAATAACCCCATTTCACAGATGGGAGACTGAGGCAGAGAGATGAAGATTCAAAGTGTCCACAGATCCTGCTGTGTCTGAACTGAGATGCCTAGAAACTGGGTTTTCAGGGTGTTTGGATTAGAAGCACTTCATATATTCAAAGCACATGGACATACGGTTTGATTTCATCTGCAGATGTGAGTGCTTAGCCTTCCGGCAGATCAGACTCCAGTGGGTATGAGGCATCCAGAAAATACAGACATATGATTAATGGTCATCTATGATGCACTAGGTCTAAATGACTTGCCTAGCAGCAAGGAAGGGGAAGTCTATGGAAGGGGGAATTAATTACTGCAGGAAAGCAGCACTTAACCATCTTTTCTCTCATTACCGTTTTCTGTCTCGTTCAGTACACATCTTTCAGCCTTTGAGACAAATGCCCTGTCAATAAGCATCTTCACTACCCAACCCTGATTTATTCTCAGGACGCTGCCTCTCCTGTATACTGAGTGAGGAAGGATCACAGGAGAGCTGGAAGGGACCTCACAGACATCTAGTCCAGCCGGTTGCTCAAGGCTGAAATGACTGACTAAACCAGTCCAGCCAAGTGTCTGTCTAACCTGCTCTTGAAAATTTCCAGGGACAGAGATTCCACAATTGCTCTAGGTAATCTGTTCCAGCGCTGGACCACCCTCAGTCAAAAAGCTCTTGAGCCCATTGTACCTGTCCTATCCTCTGTGGCCACAGAGAATAGTTTTATGTCCATGCCGTTTCAGGGAGGGATAGGATAGGAAAACTAGGATGTGATCAAGTAATTAAATACAGTATAATAATGGATACACGTAAGAGGCCATATCAAGATTGCATGGGCAACTGGAATTCCGGGATTTCCTAACTCCTTGTATGCTTGACTGCGAGCTTCGTATGTTTTTGCGCTAGTGCTGTATGCAATTCCCTAAGTTTGGGGGGTTTTTAAGTACAGAAAAAGAATGGAAAACGTCATCCTGTGGAACCTTAATGACCACTTAGGATAGGATCGGCAAGTCTGAAACCTTTTGATCCCCTACACCATCCTCTGGCCCTTGAACTAAGGGTGTAACAGTCAGCAATGGGAGGCTGTTCTCTATACCAGAAAGGGGGACACAGGCTGTGCACAGACATTTATTGACCAATGTTGAGATTCCTGAATCCGGGGGCCCATTCTACTCGTACTTTAGTAGAATCCTGTCCTCCTGTTCCTATTCTCCCAAAATCTGATCCCTTCTGCTGTTAACCAGTCCTGTTTTGTCTCATCCTCCCCACCCATTAGGTTTCTTGTCCTGGTCTTCTTTCCCACCAAATCCCAGTCTTCTTCTTTTGCTCTTCATCTACTCTGTCCCTCCTACTCCACTCCCAGACTTGTTTCTAGACTTCCCTGTCCCAGTCTACTATTTCCGTTACAACCCCCGCATCCCCTCCTTACATGGCTTCTCATTCTTGTCCTCTCTAAATTTGAGTCAGGCTGCTTCCTCTTCCACAATGTTTGGGCACCAACAGCAGGAGTATCGAGAGCACAAGAGAGCACGACAGCTGGGAGCTGCAGGGAAGTACAATAGTACAGCCCCTGCACCCTCAAGCTGGATCAGGCTCAGTACATCCAGGATCTTCAGAAAATACTTGTTGGCAAACTGAAGTCTCTACTGAGCAGGTGAAACCTGAGATATTTCAGATCATTTGAACTTGGCCAGATTTAGGGGGGGCGTAGGTTGATTTTTTTTCCCCCTCGTGAAAACAGCAAAAGTCACATGTCTGGTAGCAGGACAACCCTATCCACCACGTTCCAAGCCTTTGCTCCAACATGAGAGCCTTACAAGGTTTTCTTTCAACCTAGTCCAAAGTCTGTGATTTTTTCTGTGACTTCATTTTTGGAAATAGTTGAACCATTTTTGCAGCAAATATTTGGGCAGGGGAAGACAGCTAGCATGGAGAGCTTCAACCAGAACAGTTCCAATGTAGGCAAAATTATAAGCAAACAAAAGCAAGGTCTAGTAATGGGAAACATTGTGCAACCTTAATCATAGGTAGTTGTTCTACCAGCCCCACCTAAGTACTGTTTTCTGAAACTCATCAGCAGCGTGTAAGAATTGCTGAAATTATTACATTCCTGCAGATCAATACTTGTTTTGTTCCAGCCAAGCCTTGGCACCCACCCTAGGTAGAACCCTAAAATAATGCCCAGTTCCTATGCACCATGAATACTGGGGTGGACTCCTGGCCCCACTGAAATCAACAGCTTTTCCATTGACACAAATGTGGCCAAAATTTCACTTTCAAAGTTTGGGGGCACCAAGATATTGAATGAACAAATTATATCTATGCCACCTCTTCAAATGCACTGATATGGCCTGTACCAGACCTATGAGTACCAGATCTAACCACAGCATTACTAGTAAAGATCTCTTGGTTTTCAGGGCAGCCTGAAAACAAATTGGAGGGAACATGTAAAGTAATAGCTAGAGACAGCTGCAAAAGAGCTACTTAGCTGCCCTCCCAAGGCAGGGGAAAGCATGATACTGGCACATATCTTTGGAATATAATTGCTCTTTTTGTGCAAGAGTTAATACAATGTATAAGGGCACCTGAACCATAAAATACAAATAACACGTGGGCCGCACACTGGAGTTCAGGGGAGACAAAAGGAGGAGGATCTGTACATTGTATTACTTTTAAGAGCCCACAATTTGGAGCTTTGCCCTGGGACATTTTCCAGTCAAAGCCAGACCAAAGATGTGCCAGATGTTGTAGAACATTAAGTACGTCTGAAAAGAACAGCTACTTGCCTACCAGCTAAAAGACTCAGCTAGCTGTAGTCAAACACTTTGACCTCAACATTTACTTGCTACATCATCTCAATAAACAATTTCCCCAGCCATGTTAAATTGTTATAAAATGACAGTAAATATTCTCTGAGTAAGTCTCTGAAAAGTGACTAGTAACAACAGCATAGTTTTAACACAAAACTAATCCCCACATTAAATATTATATGCTTTTGCAGCACTCTCCCATCTGTCAGACTAAGCCCCGAGATCTTACCACATGGTCTTTGTGCCAACATTGAGAGCCAATATAGCCATGGCAGAGAGAGCTTGATTCTGTTCCTGTTCCCTCAGTGTGGACCACGTCCAATGCCCATTGCAGCCAATGGAGATTTTCAATGGGCTTTGAATTGAGGCCCAGCGGAAACATCAACCCAGGGTTTTCTCCAGTTCCCAATGTAGTCAATAAGAGTGTTAGGCCCTCTTCCCAGTGCAGGCCAACATTTTGTCTTTGCTGACAACACTTGAGGTTGCAGAGATGTAAGAGTAGGCAGATTTGAGCTTGTGGACTCTCCTTTTTGGTGATGTCTGAGAAAGCAAGAGAATGGCTGGATTTTCAGAGCATAAGGTTGGTTTTGCAGGATGTGAAAAAGGGAAGAAAAGCTCTTTTTTCTTACAATCTGAGCTTTCAACACTTGCACTTCCCAGTCCTCTGTCTTTCATAGAAACTGCCAGTACCATGGAGCTTATGCCATAGCTCCTAGTATAAATACATGCATTTTAGATATGGTCCAAGGTGTCAAATTGAACTAAGAGCCATGGCACTAAAAGGTCTAATTCATTAATATATAAATATATCTCCTCACTTCTGAGATTATCTCTATTTTTTAATCAGTCATCTTTAATAGTGATTTTACTTAAATAATCCTTGCTCTGCTTTATTTCTCTAGGCCAGCTTTTGAGTGGTAGGTCCTGCCAGAAGTAGATAGCGATGTAGCTGGACAGAGACCATCCAGCAATGAACATGAGATCAGGACATTTTTTAAAAGCTTTGGATATAAAAACATAGTGAAAGAAGCAAAGGTTCTCCTTTTAAAGATTTATTTTGACATTTATGGGTTTTCAGCGATGGATGTAGAATGAAAGCTCACACCCCCACAGGACCAAGCACGTAGCCACATCCCGTATTTAGTGTGTAAAACAAAGGCCAGTCCAGCAGTGGGGCCAAATCTGGGCCTGAGCAGAGCTGACCATGGAGTGGGACCTCTGATAATCAGTGCACCTGCATGTCTCACTGAAGTCAGTAGGAGCTGTGGGTGCTAGGCTCTTACAAAAAGGTACCTAAGCATGGATTTGAGAGCCTAACTTTAGGCATGCAGGCCTGTACACTTGGGCTCAGATTTAGAATGGGTGACTCAGAGTGGGTGCTTTTGAAGACGTGCTTCTTTGCAATATAATAATTGAAACTAAAATGGAAATGAATGAAGGTAGATGGTCTGTGATTTTTAAAGAGAATCATAATCCACTGTGTAATTTCTGTAATGTAGGATCTCATTGCTACTCTCCTGTTCCTCAGTTTCCATCTATAACATGGGGATAATGATTCTGACGTGACTTCATAAACGACTTTGAAACCCACCAATAAAAAAATGCGATAAGAACTAGGTAGTTTTAGTACATAGAACCCCAAATGAGACTGTAAGAAAGTTTCGCTTTGGAGGCTGTTCATGCTAGTAGCCAGGTATTACTTAGAACAATAGGGGCCAACCGTTTGGGGAAGCGTGCCATAAATTACCCCCGCACCCTCCCCAAGTGCCACTCTGAGTCCCTTCCCCTGCCTGGTTTCCTGCTTCCTTCCCCATGCTCCCCGCCTGATCCGTTACTTCCTTTCTGCCCTACCTGCTGCTCTCCTTCCTGTTCCCTCCCCGATTTGCTGCACGCTACACACAGAGGCTGCCCATGCCATTTGTAGCACTTGTGCTGCAGGTTGAACATCCCTGACTCAGACCATTAACTACAACATGTGTGGCATGCCAGAGTTGTATCAAGGATTTTTAACAAAATTGTAGACTAAGCAGTTGGATGTGGGTTAATTCATGTCCATTTTCCTAAAAGGATACAATCAACAGTCCTCCATTTAAAATATTGGAAATTTTAGCAAAAAACAAGCAATCACACTGAATTTAAAGTGAACTTTTTCCTTCTATCAGTTTTATACACTGCATGTTTGTTTGAACTTCTATCCCTAAGAGTTATGCATAATACCTTCTTACTGAATGGCTGTGTTGTAAGCTTTAGTTAAATGCAAGGTAAAGCACCTTAAGATGATGAGAGAAAGAGAGCAGAGATAAACGTGAAGGTTTAAAAAAAAATTCCTCTAGTCTTGAGAAAAATAACAAATCAGAAGACAGTTAAAGATGTGTAGTTGGTGTACAGAAACTGAGAGTCACTTCAAAAGTTCTAATTTTTACTTCCTGTATATATATATTATTCATACTAGAAACTGTAAAGCTCTAGCAGACTGAAGAATGTCTTGTACTGGGTAACTGTGTATGATAAATTAAACATAGACATTTCAGTTCAATTATAATAGAGCCATAAAATCCAGATGTTAACTGGCATTTTCATTTGTAGCACCCACAGCAATTTACAATAGCAGATAAGCATCAACAGTAAACCATTTTGCTAATGCAGAAAGTGGAGGTGCAGAGACATGACGCACCCAACCCAGAAATACCGAGCACTGGCAAGTTAAATGGTGTTTTTGGTGTTTCAAGCATTATACATCCTTGTCAAGTGTGTTTTAGACGGGAAATATCCTGCCTTGGACTGGATGACCTCCTAAGGGCGCCTGGACCTCCCTTCCAGGCCTACTTTTCTGATTCTTTGATCCTTACAGTGGTTCCAGTGTCTCGTTGTAGCTTCAGAGGCATGAGTTCAAGCTTCCACACGTGCGTCAAAAGGTTCCTCGCAGCTGACCTAGCTATAAATAGGCCAAGGACTTCAGGATAGCTACACCTGATGCTAGCCACAGCATTCCCATATGCATCATTATCTACAAAAACCTACATGCCTTAACAATGCTAACCCAATGTGTTGCTTAGGCTCAGGTGCACCTTTGACCCTTCCTTGTTCACAGGCCCCTACAACTGATTTTCAAAAGTGTACTATATGCATGCTCAGCACTTTTTATATTGAGGTTCCAGGATTTGCAAGAGGCGGTAGGTCTGTGATGGTGCTAGGGAGGAAAAAGAATCCGCTGGCAAACATTCAGCATCGTTCTGCTTACTACCTAGAGAACAGGCGCCAATTTAAGCTTTCTACTGCTAGAGTTTTAGTATGAAATGGGCCAAGATGCCAATCTGGGACTACATAAGTAAAATATAATAGAAACATATTGCTGATGTTCAGTGTCATGACATTTAATTCACAACATGTTAATGTGTACAATCAGAGTGCACGGTCTTAACTTAGATTGATCATATCTTTTTAGCGTGCATACAATAAATCCTCTCAAGCCCTCTCATTGAGTTGCATAGACCTAGACTGACCCTAAGAAAGGCATTAAACTAAAAATATCAATATGCTGATATCCCCATTTTAGTACTAATCCTGGGGATTATTTGCTTCACTAAGTCCCTAGCGTTCAGGAGCCAGGATTTCCCAACCTTTCCAACTGCCATGGAAAAAATAAACTGGATAGGTTGTGTCCAGATGAGCATGCATGTGCAGTTTGTGGTGCCTCAAACAGCTTTGAGGCGCCACAAACCACAAGCGGTGCACATGCACCCTTTTACCGCACTGCTAATTTACATCTCCGTGCCAAAATTTGACACTGGGAGATCCCTCCATCAAATGCTCCCCCCTCCCCTCCGCAGGCTGCAGCTAAAAAAAGCAGTGTGGCACATGTGGCAGCATCATATGCCTCCAGAAATGGAGCTTGGCTGTCCAGAGCCACAGTCTGGATATCAAGTCCTGGGTTTCCAAGATTAGATTTTAAAATAGACAAAGTGAACAAACAAAAATCTATGGCTAGATCTTTAGCTGAATGCATGCACAATGATGTCAGCTAGACTGGTTCACAACAGCTGAAGTTGCAGTCTCATACATTTAAGCACATTGCCCTTTTTTTATATTTAGTTTAGACCAGTGGTTCTCAACCTTTTTAGTACCAGGACCCACTTATAAACATCAATGGCCAGTCCTGGCCCATTGCCCCTCACTCCCGACCCTCTGCCCCCCGCTCCCAACCCCCCCAGTGTGTGGGTCAGGGGTGGGTGTGTGGAGCGGGGGCTTGCGGGTCCCCAAGCAGCCCCTTGCAGGCTGGCAGAGCTCCAGCCTGCAAGGGAAAAGTCAGAGTTTCCCACATTTTTCTGCTTTAAAGGTGAATCCATTTTTAAAGTCTGTTGATCCATTTTTAAAGTTTGTTCGTAACTCTTTCATATATTCTTGTGACCCACTTTTGGGTCACAACCCACGGGTTGAGAAATGCTGGTTTAGACAACAAAATCAAATTAGTTTGTTTTATTTTCTGTTCTCATGTATAATTTACATTTCTTTTTCCACTACTGGACACTGCTGGACCATATTTAAATACAATTTAATAGACAAACTTGTGACATTTAATTTATTCCACGCATCTTGGGCATAGATGGCTTGACAACTTCCTTTGAACTATTGTAAATACAGACCATGAAAATGATGTATAACACCGAACCTTGGGCCTACCAAACCTTGAGCTTCATTGCCCCATGGAGGCCAATGACAGTTTCCACCATATGAGTAGGAGCACATATTCCACTGTGCCATCCTGCAGGCAGACTCCTATTGTTACTCATGTCCTTGAATCTGCAGATTGAAGTTTACACATTTTTCCTTCTTGAAAAATAAATATATTCAGTGTTGCTTTGTCACCTTATATATACAATCTATTCAGGAAGGGTTTTACTGTGAAGTATATTGGAAAAAAAAACTTTCAGAGCAGTCCAAGGTTGATGGCTCTCTCAAAGGCCAAATTTCAGTGAAAAGTTTCAGAAAACTTTATACAAGGCAACAACATATCACAGCAGAAATCTAAGATGTTCGTTTTAGAGCCTGATCTCCTTTACATGAGTTTTCGACCAGTGTTTAGTCCAATGATATCCATAAAGCAATTCCTGGTTACACAAGCCTGAGATCAAAATTGGGCTTTAAATTTACAATGGGAAATAGTTTGGTTTTCTTTAAAAATGAAAACAGATCTTTGCCCCAGCAGAGATTCCCAGCTGAGGCTATACAGAAAATCCTTAACATTCAACGGTGGCTCCGGTGAGTAAATGGGGGAAGGATTCACAAACACGAACAGCAAACTCTATGGATTTGCAAAACACACCAAGAACATGGGACAGACATATAGAAGTATTACTACTATCAAATACCAGCTTCAGAAAAACTGACTTATATTATACCAAAGCCCTTTTTGAGGGAAACACTCATAGCAGGTGGTGTTTCTGCTACCAGCTTGCCGTTGGGTGGCTATTAACTAAGGACTTGCTTTAACTCTTAGGAGAGGTCTACTTGCAGAAGCTACTGAAACAACATAACTGCTATCTTGCCATTCTCCCTTCCCAGATAGCACTGTATCCATAGCTCTGTTGGCCTAATGCAAAGGAAAGTTTTATGCCACATCCTCCTGGCACCAGAATCAGTGCCAGAGCCTGTGTCAGCATGGACTCTGGGGGTAATCTCTCCCTACATGCCAAATAGAAATAGATATCAGTAATGCTATCTATCCATCTGTGGCTTTTCTAGTAGTTTCCAAGTTTTAGGAAGAAAACCAGAACATCCTGGTGAGATTATTACAGACATGAGGAAAAGCCTGGTTTATAATTGATTGAGAACAGTCATAATGGCTGTGGAGACAGTAAATATTTAATTGCCTCCAAGTACAAGGTACTGAAATAATAATCTTGCATAAAATGAGTATGCCTTGATTACCTAATGTGAAATCCAAGAATATTGTTTTAATTTGCTAGTATATGCATAATCCAAGTACTAGAGACTTCATCCTTGCTGTTTGCTTATTAATTTAAAAAGAAGTTACAGAAAACATTGCTTCTTATTGCTTAGTGTTTAGTTCAAGCCCATATATCTTTGCATCCATTTGAATAGAAGGCAATATTTGCTTATCTCCCTTGTAAAACAGGCACAATGAGACACAGAAGATTTGGCGCAACAGATCCGATTACTTCTGGCAAAAGAAAATATAAAGCAATCAATTTATGAGGGGAAAAAGATGTTCTGAAAATACTCTGACCACATGGTTTTTACAGTGACTATGTGGTATTTTAATCCATGCAGTAATATATAAAGGAGCCGGTCTTAGTATTAATTCTATTTAACCAGAGCACTGATATCATAGTATAATTATCTCTTGGAAATGGAAATTTATATCAAAACATGCTCCTGGCTCCAAATCTTGACGTGTTATTTTTATTGGTTTGTTCCAAAGTATTAAATGTATTTTTGCATTCATTATTGCTTTGGCAAAAGTCATATGCTGAAATATATACACAGTCCATGTATCCAGAAGGACTTTAAAAATATTTAGAGTGAAAAAATCTCTCCTGTATATTCTCAGTTTACACCCAGAGGGAACAGTGATAGATTGCTGCTGGCACACGGCTGGAACACACTATAGAGTGTGGGGCTGTAAACTCTCCTCCCCTTGAAGAATGTAGTGTAATTCCACAGTCCTGAGACCTGATATTTTTCCAGTTTTAAACCAAAAGCCAGTCTTCAGAAATGTTAGCCTTGGGCTATTGACAGATGCAAGCATGTGCTGTTTCAAAAGGGAAGGAAACAGGGACTTACAATTCTCAAGAGTGCACATCAGCTGATAACTATACCAGCACAGTAGAGCTAACTCATGATAACTTTAATCCTGAAAGAAACAGGTTTAAAATTATGATGGTTTAGGCCCAATTAAACTGCTTTAGGAGTACAGTGACAGAATGGGTACATTTGTTCAATATGATTTATAGTAAACTAGTATAATTTAAAAGCAATGATCGTTTCCATTCACCCCTTCTTCTAAAAGCATTGATTTTACATCTATAACATACGTCTCTTCAGTTATATGAATCTACTACTGGAAAATGCTGACTTAGCTATACACACAACTATAACGTGCTGATAGAGCACATTTTCTTAATTTTATAAACCTTTATCTTATATATGAATGGCATATCTCATCCACTGCAAATCACTCCCATATGGTGGGACATCTGGTTTTGAAGGATTTTTTTTTTTTTGGCACAGGATTGTATTCAAAGTTATGCTTTAATAATATGTTACACATATGAAAACATACGTTATCTAAAAATACTTAATGACAATTTATTTGCAGAAATTTAATTCTGGCTTAAACAGTTCTATTATTGTTTTTGATTTGTAGTATAGATATGCTTAGACCCAACCCAGAATGGGGCCACATTGTGCTGGACACCACACAAACACATAGTAAGAGTGTGTGTAGTTAAGTAGAGGCAGACAAAGGAGAGGGAAAGGAAAGGCAGCAAAGAGAAGATACCGAACTGAGACACTGGATTAAATGAACCTGTTGCATAGAAAGTATTTGTTTCAGCTGGGAAATGACCCTAAAACTCCTGTATCATAGTGCAATATCTTAACAAGGGTATCCTTCTATCTAAGCTATATGACATTAAATTTATTAGCCTTCACTCAATGTATTACTGAAATGTTAGTCATTTTCTGTAGTCATGTCTTCCCTATAAGAGAATAAGAGCCTAATCTTGTAAGCCTCTAGGCTACAGACAGACATTCAAAATGCCTGAGCCTGAATTGATTCAATCTTTTCAGGTTAGTTTAACCTGGCTAGGCTAAACCAGTTTGTAACCACACAGACATCCCCTCTCGACTGAAGAAATGCCACACGTGCCTGCAGTGGCTCAGGCTAGAAGACGGGGAGTGCTACAGCAGCCCTCCCTTCCACAATGCTGAGCTGAGGGGGGTGCGGGCAGGCCCAGACAGGATACTCTGATTAGAGAGTGGTTCCCCCCGCACGCCTCCGCTTGCTGTTGATAACAGCATTGAGCTACAGTTATTAGCATTTATCAGCCAATCAAACAAAACAACAGCCTTCAAGCTCTTCTTAAAAAGTTGTTTGAGGAAGAAATGGAGGGATATTACCAGCTATCAGTTGATTAGTGCCAAAAAGCCCTCAGTTGACACTGTCCTGTCTACCTTTGCCCCGTCTCCCAGAGCACGGACCATAGCCAGCATGTGGTCTGCTAGCTAATGCTGAGAGGTGCCTGTGTAAAGCAAAGGGGAGGGGGGAATCCCTGTTCGAGCAGGAAATGGTGAGGGGGAAGGGGAGAGCAGGGGGAAGCTAGGCAGATGCCGCTGTACCTGCAGTCTCTGCTGGAGCTCCAGCCAGGGAGCAGAGGGGAGGGACCAGCCCTGCTTGGCTGGAGCAGAGAGCCGAGCCTTTCCCAGCATTGCAAAGTATCTGGGATGTTGGAGGACTCTGGTTTAACTTAAACCAGGAAGGAGTCTGGGACCATAAACTGGTTTGACCCAAATCAGTTAAGTCTGATACTATATGCAACCAGGTTTATCTCAAACCGGTTCCAGCCATTTTCAAACTGGCTTATGTGCAATGAACACCTGTTCTGTTACAGGTTTAAACCAGTTTCTGATCATTTAACCTGGTTTATGTGTAATGTCTGTCCCCAGCCCTATTAGAGTTCAGTACTTCTACTTAAGTCAACTAGACCTGTTCACAGAAAACCTGAAGGATGAGTCCCATGGATTCAGAGATCTCCTTAGGATACTGTGTAGGCAACCCCTGACTTCTGAGAGTTCAGAGGTACCCAAGCACTTGTGAGGGTACCTCTGTTGAGTGTCCACTGCACTGGGACAGAAAACAGCTTTTGCAGTATTTGTTGTTCAAGTCTCAGCTCCAAGAGAGAGTCTCAGATCTCACATTCAAGCATGCC
>NW_005841958.1:930988-935037 GCF_000455745.1 Alligator sinensis | reverse complement strand
GGGAAAAAAGCCAAAACCTGCTAAGCAAATGTATGTGGAAGACACAAAACTCAAGAGACAAAGAACCTGGGAAATAAGGGAGGGTGTGAATGAATGTAAAGCACAACAGCTATACTCTGTGCTATCTCTCTACATAGACACACTTAGAACTAGGAATACCTTAGTGTGGAAAATGACTGTCCACACCAGGAGCTAGTGCAGCATAAATATACTAGACTCTTGCCTTATGTATTCAATGCAAATAAGAATGAGGAAGAATGAGATGAATGATGCAAGAACAGAGGAAGGAAGGAGTGGTAACTTTGAATCCAACACATTTGATGCCTGAGCAGGCTGTGAGGGAAGGAGGAGCCAGGGAGGAAGTGAATATCAACTTTTGGATCTCTCTCTCTCTCTCTATATATATAAAGCAAGAAAAAAAGTTATTATTTGGTCATCTTAGTATTTCCTGACCGAATAAGAACTGTGTTTATAATATATAAAACAAGAACAAAAAAAAGAGGTCATCTTAGTATTTCCTGATCAATGTTAAATCTCCTTGCTGCAAACTGAGGGCAAATGACCTTTCCAGTGACAATTAGTGCTGAATTCTCAGTAATGAATACTTAGCTCTGCACTCTCAAGGGCAGGATGATTGGAGAAGGCAGAGGATTACTGCTTGCTTCATTAGCGCTTAACTCTCACAGCACCTGCTCAAGCTTCAGGGAACCTCTAGTTCAGGGACTCTCAGGATTTTGTCAGTATGAAGTGTAGACATGTGCATTTTGAATCTATTTAAAAGGGGAACTTCCAAAGCGCGGCAGTTGGCACGCTCTGTTTGGGAATAAGCTGAGAACGACTCGGACGGAGCAAAACTGCTCCAACTTTAGCCCTGGAGAAATCAGTGTTAAAGTTGAAACGGTTTTGCTACATTTTTAGAATGTACCAATTGCTGGCCTGTCGAATAGTTCCCCCTTTTGAAAGGGCTCCAAATGTTTGTCTCCACCTTTCACTCACTGTTGTGCAACATTACTGTTGCTTACAAAAAAAGGAAAAGCGTCTGCAAGTGCATTTATAGCTGACCCCTAGCATTACTGTAGGCTTTATTTTTTCTTAAACAAACATTGCACTCTCCTCTTCACTGCCAAGTTCCTCCCCATCAGTTTTAGTTCCCTCTCCGCTACCTGGCACACACTTCTCTCCTATCTACCCTTATCTCTGCCACCTGGCTCTCAACTCCTTTAACACCCAATACCTGAGGTCATCTAGTTTTTTCTCCAGTCTTTGTTTTCACAGCTTACTCCTGATACTGTTAGCTTTTAGGGTGTGAGGGTTTCCAAACAGATTTTGCAAGCCTTTTGTCTTCTCTTTGCCTCAATTTCCCCACTTCAGTTTCTGGCTCATTTTGTGGCAGATTCTGCTGACTAGTGTATAACCAGTTCCTTACTGATGAAGTAGTATCAGTAAGGAACTGGATGCCTTCTCTGCTGTAGCAGCAGCTAGTAGGAGACACCGAGAAGTAAGGATGGACTAAGCACCAAGGGAATGACAAGCCAGGCCCAGGAAAATTTTACATCCTTGTGCATAGGATGCTTTTGAAAAAATTCCCAGATTTTTCAGTTTTGCAAAATACCTCCTTCTACTCTGACTATGCAACTAAATCCCAAGACAGCTGGTTGAGGTAACACTTCCAAATACATACACTTATCATCAGGGATACTGGTTTTCTCCAATTATAAAAAAACAACTCCCCAATTTTTGGGTTAAAAAAAAGTAACCCCAAATCCACATTTTTCCATGATCAAAATGAAACGTGTGTGTGTGTGTATTTCATTTTGATCATGGAAAAATGTGGATTTGGGGTTACTTTTTTAACCCAAAATTGGGGAGTTTTTTTTGGTTTTTTTTTAAATCAGAGAAAACCAGGATCCCTGACCATAAGGTACCTCACAAAAACAAAGCCACACGTGCCCAACAACCCACCACGGGTAAAAAGCCTGAGAGACAAAAGCACCATCAATGCCTTGCTACTGTAATGACAGAGAAATTGGCATACACAAATGACTGCAGGAAAAAGATCACGCTTTATGTTACATGGGGAGACAAAAAGCCTCCACCAAACCTTTTCAGCCCAACTGGGGGAAAATCTGATTGGTTTGATTTGGAGCTGAAGAATGACACTTTCCAGCCAGGTACCCAGCTTTCCATTCCAGGTATCAGCAGGGGGACATCATAACCAGTCGAAATTCCCACATTTCACCGAGGCCACAAATTGAAAGCTAACCATATACGCATGCTATCAGGAAAAGACAAATATAATCTCCCAATAGACATCCTGACTTTGTAAAATGGATAGTAGGCTCCGAATATGCCGAATCTAACTACAGTCTGTTGCTCTGCAGTCAAAGCTCATAGAGGAGCTCTTAACGACTTTTTAACACATCAAAGCAAAGGCTGATGGCCTAGCACAAGGGCAGGCAATTATTTTGGGCAGAGGGCCACTTACTGAGTTTCGGCAAGCCATCGAGGGCCGCATGACAGGCAGCTCAGGGCAGGTTAATATTAATTTTCTAAATCTTTTAGGGACCCCATGGGCCACGCATCCAGCCCCTGGGCCGCATTTTGCCCACCCCTGGTCTAGCATCAAAGGTTGAGAGGTAAGGATCTTTGTGGGCAATACCTTTTATTGGACCAGCTGTGTGGTTTGGATAAAGTTAGATGAGCTGGTGAATTGCAAGGCATTTTTATCAGGTCTGAAGGAAGCAGCAGGCACACAGTGATGATTAAAAACAGCATGCGGGGCTGTGAAATTGGAGCAGAGATTCCCAAGAGTAGCAGACAAACAATTAACAGAAGAAAAGAAGCTTGATTAATGAGAGGTCAAGACCTATCAAAAGGGAAGAGGGTCATAATCATTTGTTGTATGAAGGAAAATTTTCAGGAATCAGGTGAATTATAGCATGCCACAAAGTCACTATCCATGTTCAGTCCTTGGCTTAGTTTCTTAGCTTATGTATTTTGTTCTGAAGCTCATCTTTTAAAGGTGTTTTGTAAATCCCCCTGCAGCAGGAGGATAGTGAAATCAGAAACAGAGTGGATGATCTGAGAAAAACGTGCTTCCACTGGCACTGTCTCTCTTCTTTATTATTTCTCCTGTGCGAGTTCATTCTGGTATGTATTTTGTCTCATTTCACCCACATAGGTACCATGAAGGCATCTGGTGCCTTGAATCATATACATGACATTTTGGGAAATTCCTTGTATTTTTAAGTTTCTTTGCCTCTGTTTTCTTGAACAGGGACCAGGATATCCCACCTACCAGAGGTAGGGACAATCTTGGGGATAGCTCTGTCAGGCCTTCAGTCAACACAGATGTAGTTAGGGATCTTCTGGAAGGGCTAGACATTTTTAAATCTGCAGGTCCAGATGCCCTCCACCCAAGGGTGTTGAGGGAGCTGGCTGGAGTCATCGCGGAGCCCTTGGTCTGGCTGTATGAGCATTCGTGGTCATCTGGCCAGGTGCCGGGGGATTGGAAACTGGCTAATGTGGTCCCAATTTTCAAGAAAGGGAAGAAGGAGGACCCAAGTAACTATAGGCCTGTAAGCCTAACCTCAGTGCTCGGGAAGCTCTTGGAGAGAATCATCAAGGAGCACATCTGTGGGGGACCTGCAGGGGAGATCATGCTCAGGGGCAATCAGCATGGGTTCACCAAAGGCAAGTCCTGCCTGACCAACCTGATTGCCTTTTATGACCAAGTAACTAAATCCTTGGATGATGGTGTCGCCGTGGACGTAGTCTTTCTAGACTTTAAGAAGGCCTTTGACACTCTCTCTCACTGCATCCTCATCAATAAATTAAGTGACTGCGGCATTGATGCCTGCACAGTTGGAAGGGTAAAAAATTGGCTGATGGGGCGCACCTAGAGAGTAGTGGTGGACGGGTTGTACTCAACCTGGCGAGATGTAAGCAGTAGGGTAGCCCAGGGCTCAATACTCGGGCCCGCACTGTTTATCATCTTCATCATCAACTTGGACGAGGGGGTGGAAAGCACGCTGTCCAAGTTTGCTGAT
>NW_005841958.1:921380-930295 GCF_000455745.1 Alligator sinensis | reverse complement strand
AGGCTAGATGATCTGTTCAGGTCCCTCCTGACCCTAGCTACTATGAAACTATGAAAGCTTGTCTAACTTTATCCCAACCATGCAGTTGGTCCAATAAAAGATACCACCCACAAAGATCCTTCCCTCTTGCAGTCACAGCTACATCACTCTAACACTACTACACCATAAAAGGTTGACTGACTTGAAAGGAAAAGTCTTCCCTGGTTCTTAAAAAACTGTATGGCTACAACACACCAAATGAAAATACTTAGCTATGGCACTTCTACAATAACTGGCCCTGGACTCGTTACACTTCTGAAATCAAGCATATATTGAATGGTTAATTAAACTATGGCTTATGCTCTTGTTATTAAAATGGTGTTTTCTTTTGCCACAATTCTTGTTCATACTAAAATGTTGGTCTTTTTCCTTCAAGAAATTTAAAAAATGTTGTTTCAGTGAAAATTTTCATCCTGCTGTTAAGTGTTTGAGTACAGTTTAGGGAATAGTCTAGTAACAGTTATGCTTGAAATCTTCACATTTTTGTGATTTTGAAAATAGTTACACTATTTTGAACAAACAAAAATGGCTACAGCACATGTCAAAGAAGAGCACATTCCAGTGTACTGCTGAACATAACAATCCCTTCAATAATTCAGAGTGCAACAGCTGCACAATTAGTCTACATCTCTTACTTCCTGTCAAGGAATCAGTTATGGACCACGGGGTATGCTTCTTGACATGGCCACAGATTGTCATTAAAATGTATTTTGGTCATTTGCTCTATACAAATTTGACACCCTATAGTTAAGAGAAAGCCTTTATTTGTTGAAAGACATTAGTCAGCCCCTTGAAAGATGGGTGCAATAGAATCACAAAAAAGTAAAAGTTCTGGTCATACACAGTGGTATGCAGTGAACATCTCTATTAAAGAACAGAATCATAGAAAATTAGGGTTGGAAGGGACCTCAGGAGATCACATCTAGTCCAAGTCCCTGCTCAAAGCAGGACTAGCCCCAACTAGATCATCCCAGCCAACGCTTTGTCTACCCAGGTCTTAAAAACCTCTTAAGGATGGAGTCCACAGCCTCCCTGGGTAGCTTGTTCCAAGTGTTTTACTACCCTCCTAGTGAGAAAGTGTCTCGTAATATCTAACTTTAGCTTCCCTTGCTGCAACTTGAGGCCATGCTCTTGATTGGCTCTGTGAGCAGCCAATCAAGAGCATGGCCCCTAGTTGGCCTCGGCAACACTTGCATCAAGTTGTCCCCACCACTCTCCAAAAATTTCCTGGGTTGCCTATGCACTGCTGTATTGCCCTCCCAGCAGGATGTCAGGGTGATTGAAGTCCCCCATGAGAACCAGGGCCTGATTGGGAAACTTTTGCTAGCTGTTTGAAGAAAGCTTCATTCACCTTGTCCTTCTGGTCTGGTAGTCTATAACAGACATCAACCGCATCACCCTTGTTGCTCTCCCATCTGACCCTAACTTACTTGCAACAGGCCTGCCTCCAGTTTCATACTGGAGCTCTCAGCAATAATAGTTCTTTACCATAAAAGAGGAATTGCTTCTCCTCTTCCTCCCTGCCTGTCCTTTCTGAAGTTTTTACCCATCCATGACAGTGCTCCAGCCATGGGAGTTATCCCACCAGGCCTGTTGTTTCAATCACGTCATAGTTCCATGACTGCATGAGGACTTCCAGATCACTGTTTGTTTCCCAGGTTTCACTGAGTGCCCGAGCGTCCCTTTCCCACACCCCATCGTTTATGCCTCTCTCCGGCTTGTGCTACTTCCAAGGTCACGCACTCAGGGCTTTGATCTCTATCCCCAGCAAACCTAGAATAGAGTTCCTAGAGAATAGCCCTTCTCACGTGGTTGCCAAAAGCCCACCGCTGCAATGTAAGCTACATATTAATGACAGGTTGCAACTAGGAGTGTTCTTTTTTATGTTGCTGTACAACCGGTGTTAAGAGGTCATTTTCCACCTAGAAACATAACCTTTTGGAAGAAGATGGAATGAAGCTCAACAAAGATGATGGTTTGGGTATTTTACAGGACTCTATCACCAATTTTGCTCCAACAAGATTCCTGCATTCTTAAAACCAAGTATTCTTGAATCATAGAGTACCCAATAAACAGAAGCTTATTTATATTTCAAACTGCTGACAGTAACTTTGAATGTAAAAGGTGAGCACACGAGTGGACATGCACAGAGAGACCAAACATAACTGCAGCTAGATTTAAGTATAAGTGTATCATGGAAACAGCTTAATGTAGCTAACGTGCATCCAAAAGCACTTCAGCATTCTTCGTGTTTAGTTAACACCTCATCTATTCCAACAATTAAAAACACATTTTCACAGAAGCAAGAGGGAAAAAAAGGGAACACAAATAGCCAATGTAAAGCTTGACCTTTTGTTTTCTATTTTTATTGTTTAATTAATTTTAAGCAGTCTGTGACAGAGTAAAAAAATATTTTTGAAGTCTTGACAGTTTAATTACAATATTAATTTCCAATTCCTCAAAGCCATCTTAGAATAAAGTCCCGTCCCCCCCATACTCCTTCCAAGCAAGAATATTAAGCTTGATAGAGGATTTTTTTTTATGGTTTGCATAAGTAGTCTGAAAACTATCAGACTAACAAGATGACCTCTCTTGTAAGGCTGTATAGGAAACTTTCACCTTTTTTGATATCAAGAAGTCCTACCTGTAAGTGACCATTCAATTCAAGCTAGAATAGTCAAATAGTTAACACTGAAATTACTGCTGTCAACATTAAATTTCAGAGTGTTAAGTTTTGTTTTGCCGGCACGTAAAGACATATTGCCCAGTTATTACCTGCCTACAGATCCAAGAAAACAATGCTATTTGTTTACACTCGCTACAAAGATCAGTGTGCATTTTTAAATTTCTTTGGAAAAAACAAAAAGAAAGCATTTAAGATGCTATGGGATGGACCGGGAAATATGAGTCTTCACACAGTTCTAAACAGCCATACTACAACTCTTTAAAAAAAAGTATTACAATAAACTATTTAAAGTGGGGAAGTACAGGATTAATCAAAGTAGCACTGCAGCTATAGTTACTATTTTCAAATGTAAGCAGTGCTTTCTCATTTCATGACTTATAACCAAAGCAACACTTACATTTTCCATTGTGTACCTGTATTTTAATTATTCAAGTCAGCATACGTGTTTAGACTGTTGCTTTAATGACCTGTATTTAGATCAGGACCAAGAGGCTGTGCTTTCTATGATCAGTTTTCAAGTGCCAGATGTATAGTTGAAAGACCAGAACTTCAACTGATTCTTTAGCCAAACTGCTCTATACATTTCTTTGAGCTGGATCAGAGTTAATTCAGAGGAAGATCTGTCATTTCAATGAGATCTTTAAATTTAAAAAGTTTAGGCAATTATTTTAGTTACATCAGTGTAAGACTTCACTAAAGTCAGAGTGATTTGTGCACCTTTAATGTGTAGACATTACAAGCATATTTCCAGTTGCTTTAATTTCAAAGTCTGAGAAAAATCAGTTCCATCATTCTGGTATAAGTATGGAAACAAACCCTTGGAATCAGGAAAAAAAAAGCTTTTCAGAGTTGGTCAATTAGATTCAATATATATTGGCTAAAATATGAAGCCTGATAAGGACCTATGGGTGCATCTTTCAGCCATCTAGTAACACATCTTTTCATGTGGCAAAAATGAGGATTGAAGAGACATGTATATGATCACTGTTAGACAGTAAGGAACATTAAACTAGGCATCTGCCATTATCATGGGGTACTGCATATAATCAAATTGGAGTAAGTTGTCAGTCAGCCTACAATATTTTCTTAATGATGCTACAAGCAATTAATTATTTCATCCCAAATGCTTTTTTATCCCTTACGAAAAAAGTTATATTGAATACAGCATACTCCTGACTTGCCCAATTGAAAAGTGCATATGGTACAAGATAAAATATTTTACTACTGACCAGGAAACAGTTATACATGATAAAAAAGGGGATTCTATATCACTGTTCAAAACTTGCAGTTCAATGCATTAGGAGCTAAAGGTGCTCACCAATTTTAATTCTGCCTGTTGGAAATCTTAAATAGATAACTATACTATTTTCTGTTGACTGCTTCATTTGCTACAAAAATATGTGAACAAGATGGGAGAAGTGGTTTGACAATGAAGCTGTCTCAAAGCCTTCATAAATGAATGAAAAAGGACATCCTGCAGATCAAAATTTGTATTATATATATATGTATCTATACACACACACATACATACACATATATATTTTTTATAAAAGCCTATGTCCGTTTGTCACACTTTATTCTCACTCTAATTGGCTGACGGAAACAGTCAGTGCGCTCCAAGTGTAGGGGAGCGCTGCCATGATCCCAAAGCCGTGCCAAGGGTCAGACAGAGGGTGGGGGGCCAGCAGCGTTGGCCTTGGCTCCCCCATCCCTCTCCCTGCAAGAGGCAGAAGAGTGGCGGCATGGGGCGTTAAGTGGCAGCACTCTATCCCAGCCCCCTTCCCACCCATTCTTGACGGGCAATTGGCTGATTGAGATATATATATATTTGAAGAGTTTCAGAATTAATATGCAGAAGGAGGCAGGAGTAAGAGTTCTGAATACAACTTCAAACTCAGCAACTAAATATTTCAACATTGCATTTCACATGAAATAAAAAATTTACTTTAAGTTGCATGCGTCTTATACAAATGCATAGCTTACAAAAATCAGATCTTGTGTACTTGCTATCAATTTACTGTAAAGGAAGAATTATTTAATGAATGACAAAACAGGATAAGCAATTTATCATAGTTTGCTTTTATTGAAACATTTTCTGCAAATGTGGATTACAACCTTGCTTAAGGTTGCCCCACCAATGTCAGCCATGATAAATCAATGATTTCTGAAATCCAAATCCTAGTGGCAAGGGGTTAGGTAATGGTCGATTGCTGCAGCTAGAGCGTGTCAGATTACAACAGTGTAACAGCATCATTCGAAAAAGCAATATGGTTCAAGAGGCTCTTTGGTGCCAAAAAATTAAACTGTCAGTGATGCACTTATGAATTCTATTGCTTTCTTCTCAATCAAAGCATTAATTCTTCTTCACAGTGCTACAGAATTACAAGCCTCAAGACACGGGAAACTCTTGTAGCTTGAATAGTCTGCAAAGAAATATCACTGTTAAAGAAAAGATGTATAAAAACAGTTGGAAGCAACCTAACTTAACGGAGAGATAAGGATATCATGCGTCTCATCCTCCTACAACACAGGTCAGCTAGAGCCCATTTTCACAGTGGACATATTGCTCTTCTCATTTCAACCAGACAGTTCTGCATATTTAAATCTTGAAGAATCACTGGCTTAGCTTTATGCCCACTTTT
Organism: Alligator sinensis; assembly: GCF_000455745.1. Lineage (NCBI taxonomy): Eukaryota > Metazoa > Chordata > Crocodylia > Alligatoridae > Alligator > Alligator sinensis. The sequence goes on along the minus strand of NW_005841958.1, from coordinate 924,928 downwards.
CATTGAGTATTTGTGGCAATACACCCACAGCATCTAAATATTCAGTAAACTCATGAAAGAGCTGTGCTCAAAAGTCACAGCATACAGCCAGAACACATCAATAGTTTTACTACTTAAGTTATTTCCACACCTAGAAATAAGTAGAAACCCCACACTTCACATGATAGTGAAAGATATAAACCCTAAAATAATTTGCAAATTCATGTCTCTGATGACCCATGAAAGGTTAAGTTTCCTTTTACCAGGTAAGCATTATAAAAATTCAGACTTGTTTGTGAAAATTTCCAAACTACAATGTATAGCCGATCCTCGCTTAAAAGATATACATATATACACAAAATTTATAGAAATGCAAGATTCTTATAGACGAGATTTCTAGCTTCAGCAGAACAATAGTAAGTACACTGTAAAGAAGAAGCAAAGAGAAATAAAGGGCCAAGTTCTGCCAACACAAGCACTTGTGGTTTCACACTGACTTCAGTCATTATTGCATGCCTAAGGTGCCCATCACAGTTGCATGTATGTTCCTGCAGGTATAATTTAGCCCACTGATAAGATGTTCTTTCAAAACTTCTCCCCTTCAACCTGACCTAAGAAGTAAGGTGCTATAAGCAGAGGGAAAAAAAAGCCCAAAGGAATCACCTGATTTTCTAAAGCATTTAGATGTGTAATCAGTTATAAAACTTGGCTAGATTTGTAGTGTTAAACTGCAACCTTCCATTTCAAAGTCCTATTATACCTTGAAAAACACACAGAATGTACTAAAATGCAGAAATTCTCAAACACTTTCAAAACTGTAATCCAAAATTGTGAGCAACATTCCATTTTTTATGCAAGTTTACTTCACTGGACTATTGTAGCATGTCCTACACTTTTATATCACAGTGCCTGTCTCAGAGTATTCAGGTATACTGCTGAAACATGTGCACCCCCTAGCTGTCACAGGTAAGAGACAGTACTTGTTTCTAACTTACATTCATTTTCAACTTCAAATTTATTGAGGCAGTTTATATCAATGTATCCATAAAATAATTCAGAAATAACCCAAGTATACCATTTAAACATCTTCATGATTTATCCATTTACACACTCAGTACACAAACAACCCAGCCTCTGTACAGGTTCGTCACATGCAAACCACCCATGAAGACAAAAACTTTAATTAAAAATAAGTCACAACTCAGTGTACTGTTTCAACTGCATCTCCATTTACCAAATGGCACATTGAATATCTTCTAAAATAAGATGTTTTAACAATCTTGTTAAAAAATTCTTGGGCAAAATATTTCTAGACTTAAAAAACATCAAGATTTTTCAAAACACTCAAGATACTATACAACTTATATTAACCTTGAAATCGGTTTACAAGGTTGTTAACCAAGGTATTTACATACCAAATAATGAAAAGCAAAAAATTCAGATTTCTAGTGACAAAAGGTGATGCATTAAGGATTTATGAAATTAAAATTAAGGCTCTTTGTATAGTAATTTATGTAACTTTACATAATAGCCAACTTTGGAAATGTCAGTCTTGCACATTCTTGTCAATCTACTGCATAAAGCAGTAGAGTATATTAAGTATTACTCTGAATAATTACATTGCTACTTCTATGTTTAAGCATGCTTTTGAAACATTGTAATTATGAAATATTTACAATGTGTAGCCTTCAAACTTTATGTAAAAGCTCAAGTATGTCTGCCTGACTTAATACAAACATCATACTTGCAAAAACATTTTGCTTCTCAAAATTAAATGCAAAATGACTTAGTTTTAATAAGTAAACCAGATTCGAAATGTTTTAGTATGTGCCTGAATGTGGACAGCAAAAGTTCACTCATAATTCAGACAGTACTGTTTTTCACCCCTTACTGAACTAAATTTCTGTTTCTCTAAAGTATATAGAAAATTAAATATTTTTAAAAAATAACTTCATGGCTACATATGATTTCTGAGTGATGTCTTCATATTAGTTGAAAAAGCAATACTGTCTTACCGGGTGTGATGGTTGGTCCACAGTTAATTTCAGGATGTATGTTCAACTAAAAACCACTTACTGTATTTCAAATGTCATTTCTCTTAAAAAGCACAGTGATGTAAAACACTGAAGACAGAACAAAAAAATGGAATGGTAATCTAAAGATCAAATGCATTAGCCATTTGTTCTACTATATCAAAATTTGTAGTCAGAATTGTCTTTATTGACTTTATTTTAGTTTTTGTACACAAAGAAAAAACATGTTCATATCCATCATGAACAAAAACTTAAAAAGGCAGAACTAGAAGACATTTGTGTCCTTCACCAAAGCAAAGCTGTGCTAAAGGTTCCAAACATTTCCATTTTTTAAAATAAATATTTTCTTTTTCCGGTGTCTACATTCCAGTCCTCAGAGTGTCACTGGAAACTGAAGCCTATCATGAAATACACACTTTTAAACAGAGTTCCAGCTCACTGTGTTTGGTAGCTTGCCATACCATATCCAGCTTGGTTAGGTATTACAGGAGCACCTTGTCCCTGGGCAGGCTGAGCACCAAATCCACCCATCCAGGCAGCAGATGTAGATTGGCTTGAGAAAAGACAAAATGAAAAGTCAACTTTATAAATAAAAAGATACAAAATCTGATATTGCTTCTGTTACATTTTAACTCCTGCTGAGTACAAGAAAAATCCCTAATGTCTTCATATAAGAGAGCATACAGAGGGTAGCAAGTTTTGAAGTCCTAAACTGTGCCTGGCTCTTACTCCCAAGTTGTTGGCTTTTGTTTATGGAACAGCATTCATTTGTCCTCCTAGAAACTAGGAGTGTTGGTGTTCACGCAGTTTCTTTTGAAGGAACTTGAGGAAGATCTTTCCTGTGCATGTAAATACGTTAGGAATCAGTGCCTGTAACATTTCTCCTGCACTGCTCCTCCTGGGAGAAAACGCTTCTCCTGCCGTCCCCCGACAAAGATGACCCCGGTGTGGGGAGGGAAGAATGGAGGATTAGAGAAGATGCTCTACTCATCCTGGTTGCTGGGAGGAAAGGGACAACAGGTAATGGTTTCCCCTCACATTCCCCAGACCAGGCTAAACCCAGTGTGGTAGCAGTGGTGAGGGGGACAGCTGCTGCTTCACCCTTCTCGGGGATGAGGGTCACCCTTGTCTGGGAATGTGCAGGGAGCAGGGGCAGCAGCAGCTGCAGGCTGGAACACCGGCACACTGCCCCTCTCACTAAGACTTCCAGTGCTGCAAATTACTGGGAAATTTGCACTGCCAGGAAAGAACGCCTGCACAGGCCACTATTCTCCACAGGTAGAAAAAGGCATGATTTGAATACATGAATACAGTTAGTGCTTAGTCCGTCTTAATTATACCCATTACTAGAGCTGTGAGAAGCTTCAGTCGCCGATTCGATTCAGAGGAGATTCGGACCAATTCAGCGGCCAAATCTAATCAAGAGACCCATTAAAAGGTCCGAGTTGAATCAAACGCTTCTGAATTGATTCAAAAGAAATTTGGATCGGCTGGGGAGAGGCAGGCACAGCTGAGAAGCCACAGGTTCTCCCACGG
>NW_005841958.1:915504-921349 GCF_000455745.1 Alligator sinensis | reverse complement strand
TGTCGCCCCGCCCTCCCCTTAGACAGGGGGAGCTGTGGAAGAAGCCCCCATGGTAGTCCTGCCTGGCCCCAGCCTAGTCCCGGCACTTTAGAAGAAAAAAAAAAAATCCCCGCACTCACCAGCTGCAGCAGGGGCTGTGGAGGCTCTGAGGCATCCTGGCAGAGACCCTTCGCACAGCCCCTGCTCCCCGATCACTGCTCCCTCCCCGGCCCTGCCCCTGATGCTCCCCCCCGGGCAGCCCAGGAATCAAAAAACAAACAAAACACAAAAAACCTGCACTGCAGGTTAAGTTCATCATGGGGGCACAGAAGGGAATTGGTGAGGTTTTATTCACCAAGGCGCCCCCGGGGGTTACAAGAAATAATGGCCACAAGCTAGCAGAGAGCACATTTAGACTGGACATTAGGAAGAACTTCTTCACAGTTAGAGTGGCCAAGGTCTGGAACAGGCTCCCAAGGGAGGGGGTGCTCTCCCCTACCCTGGGGGCCTTCAAGAGGAGGTTAGATAAGCATCTAGCTGGGGTCATCTAGACCCAGCACTTTTTCCTGCCTATGCAGGGGGTCGGACTCGATGATCTATTGAGGTCCCTTCCGACCCTAACATCTATGAATCTATGCACTCACCAGCACTATCAGCAGCTGCGGGGGCTCTGGGGCCACGTGGCAGAGACCCCCGCACTCCCCCACTGCCCAGTCCCAGCATTCCAGCAATTAAAAAAAAAAAAAAAAAGCCCTGCATTCACCAGCTCTGGCAGTGGAGACGGGGCCTCTGGGCACTCGTGGCAGTGCCCCTAACCCCGTGCAAAGCGGGGCAGCATGGCATGGGTGCAGCAGGGCTTGGCAGGGTGCTGGGGCCGTGAGGTGCCGGGCTCCAGCTGACGTGGAGCTGCCCCAGCTCCCCGACAGTGTGCTGTGCCCTGCTGAGGTGCGCTGCATCCAGAGCATGAGGCAGCTGCTATGCAGGTGCCTCACAGGATGGGACAATCCCCACTGCCTCCCTGCGCAAGGGGGTTCTGCCACGAGTACCCAGAGGCCCCAATCACTGCTGCTCCAGCCAGTGAGTGCAGGGCTTTTTTTTCCCCTTTAAATCGCTGGCATGTTGGGGATGGGTAGGGCGATTGGGGAGTGGTGACTGTGCAGGGGGGCTCTCCCACGTGGCCCCAGAGTCCCCACTGCCAGTGAGTGCGGTACGGTTTTGTTTTTTGGGTTTGATTTTTTTTTTTTTTTATTCCTGGACTGCTGGGGCCAGTCAGGAGGGCCATCAGGGGCAGCGGCTCTGCCAGGATGCCCCAGAGCCCCCACAACCTCTGCGGCACCCAGTGAGTGTGGGACTTTAAGTGCCAGGACTAGGCTGGGGTCAGGCAGGGGGTGGGGCCGGGCAGGGCAGCCATGGAGGCTTCTCTTGCAGCTCCCCCCACCTGAGGAGAGGCAGGCACAGCTGGAGGAGCTGTGGGACAACCTGCAGCCGCCTGGCTGTGCCTGCCTCTCCCCGGCCGATCCGAATCAGCACCAAATCTCTGATTCCAATTCAGCCAAATTGAATGGGGACAGTGATTCGACTCACCGAATCGAGTCAGTGTCCTCTGAATCGGCTGAATCCAAATCGAATACTTCCCAATTTGCACAGGCCTACCTACCCATTACATGTTAAAACTAAGTTTTCCTGGCAACCTTGTTTAACTCAAGAGTCATTATTCAATTCCTTTAAATAGCTGTTAGCCCCTTCAGTGCAACTTAATGCTACCAAGTCAGTAATTTATACTGCACTTTTCCTATTAAGTAGGAGAAAAATTACAACAGGATATAGCATCAAAAAAAAATTTAATTCAACAGTTCCCTATACAGCAAGGGAATGCAGCTATTACATAAATGCCTGATGCAGCTCCTACATGCTGTTCTACAAACTTACAGAAGTTTCTATGGTTTTATTTTAAATGGAAATAACACTACAACAGTCAGCCTGTAGCTACTTCAATAAACTGAAGTTTTTCATGAAGAAAAACACAGTGGTACATAGCAAAGGTGACCTTAACTGATTTTGTAGCAGGAGTTAACACTACTCTCCTAGAACTATGACATTCCTGTCAACATCAGCCATAAGACAAAAAAGATGGGCATAATTTAAGTGCTTTGGTGGGAAGAAGAATGCTAGCAAGTCCATGGTGAAAATGCTACTGTCAAGTCCTGTAAAGCAATGGTGCTTAATGTTTCTGGAGAGTGTGCTGAATGAATGGGCTGCATGCCAGGGCCACGTTATCTAGTCCATGGGGTTCCCCACAAGTCCAAAAAAAGTAGTGGTGTTGGAGCAGGGGCAGCATCAACTGCTGCAGAGCTCAAAGAACCTCATCAATTCACACTGCCAAACTTTTAGACTCATGGGAGACCCACAGACTGAATGACCCAGCTCTGTAGGCTGGAACTGGCCCACAGGCCATATTTTGAGCACTACTGCAGTAAAGATGTTATACAATTAAGACAATTTGAACTTGCAATTTTATAAATCTTGTGTAAAGGATATAAAAAAAGGTTAGACACACAGCTGTTAGCCCTCAGTTAGCATCTGATCAAATAAGTGGTTCTGAATCACACAGCATTACAATTCCTTACAAATACCCTAAGCTACAGATTTTTTCAATGCCCAGAAGTCCATCTTCAAGTTTTCCAACTCAAGTTTCAGAAAGCTCTGGCATAGTCACAAAGTCAAGAATAGAAGCCACCTTTAATCTTGGAAAGTTCTTGTGCACAGCACACTAAATGAAGTTTAAGTCTCAGTGCTCCAGCACTCTCTCCAGAAGACTTAAACTTCTCAACACACAGACCTTGGCTTGCAAAGCTTAAGCCAAGATCAGTGCTGATGCTAAGAAGTCTGAAGTGGGGAGCACTGCAGATCTAGAATTCCTAGAGAAGTATTTTAGAAGTATATTTTTCAAGCTTTCAAGACATGTATAACTACTTACTCTACTCCAAATCCCTGTTGATTCCATGCTTGGCCATACATTCCATATGATGGTACTTGCCACCCGTTAGCCATGTATTGCCCATACTGAGGATGATTTCCATACACTTGACTCCACTGTCCCCACTGACTGTAGTCCACCTAAGGAAAAAAAAAATTATGGTTCTATGGACAGCGTAAGTTATATGTTTACTGACAAGATCAAATATTTAACCTATGGAATTAACTATCCTGGCTGAAATCAGTTTTTTAGTTTTAACAGAAAAATAAGGAAAAAAATTGCTTCTGCAATACTGGAATTAAAATTAAGGTTGCAGTATTAAACTAGTTAGCTGGAGCTTTACCTAGTCCTCATAACTATAACAACTAGATTTTTTACCCCCAAAGTCACTCCCACACTTGAGTCATACAGACGTGATATTTTAGCAAAACCACAAGCCCAACCTGATCAACTAGGTTACATAAACAAAGATGACTAAACATGCGATTTCACTAAGAACTTTACTATCTAATTCAGAATGATTCACAAACTAGTGAGGGTCATCTATAGGAACACATCAGTTTTTACACTCCATTGTTTCTGTGAAACACTAAACGAATTTTCCTAATAGGTTAAATTTTAGTTACCTGTTGGAAGTTTTTAGTCATGTCAGGGGATTCTTTACCCCAATAGCATTTAACAACATGTCCTTCAATCGTAGTTCCATTAACTGAAACAATTGCATGTGCAGCACTTTCGTGGGTTGAAAACCTAGAGAGGACAAACAGAAATGAAGCCCATACTACTCCGACAAAGTTTTAATTTAACGTTAAAAGCCACCATCGCAGTAAATGGACATAGCTTGTTTCAACTATGACAGTTTATAGGCCTTCATCTTCTGAGATCCAAATGCATAATGAGATGTTTAAAGCTCCAAATTTTCCTATGAACATATACTTCAACAGTGACAGTATTTGGAGTATCTTCAAATACATATTGAAGATATGATGCATGTAAGAAATTAACAGTAACTACATTTTCAGTAATAGCCTTACCTGACAAATGAGTAACCTTTCTCTGGAAAAACTCTTATTTCCATGATCTGTCCGAATGGTGAAAATGTTTGTCTCATAAGTTGATCTACAATAGATGCAATGTTTTATTAGTTATTTTGGTGCACAAAAAGAACAAAAAACAAAAAATGAGTGAAATAATAATACCTGTTAATCCAGAGGCAATTCCTCCACAGTAAACAGTACAATTTTTTGGACTTGACTGATTTACTACATCTTCAAATCTCAGTTGTTTTGTGCTATCTATATTTAGAAGGAAAAAAAACACAGAAGGCTCGAATCTGTTTTCAATTATTTTGTACAGAATTATATATTTGGCATATGCATCCTACATTTTCAAAGGAAAAAACCAGTGGAAAAAACCTACAGTGGACTTGATTCATGAGGCCTTTATTATTTAAGGGCTGAACGTCAAATATTTTGAATTAGGAATGAAGTGAATTTGGTTGTTAGGTTACTCCTAAACAAAAATGTTACATAGTTGATACTAAAAAGTCCATATATACTGAAGAGCAAAAAATAGGATAACATATGAAGTCTTACTTTCTTGTGTACTTTTAGGTGCTGGTGGTTTTCGTGTTGCCCAGTTAGTTCTAATCTGACGGCCTCCCAACCACTGGCCTCCCATGTGCACAATTGCGTTTTCTGCATCCTGAAGGAGAGCAAAATTTAAAAAATTTCAATAAGTGTAAACAAGAGAGAAGGTGACGAAGTGCATACAGCCTATTACTTCCGAGAATTAACTTAGTTGTCATTAGGATCAATTTACACACAACAGCAAGACCACTTACTACTCAAGTTTATCCAGCATTCAAGATAAAGAAGTTTCAGCATAAAAAGCTGCAGTACAGGAGTTCTCCACTTACCTGATACATGGCAATAATGCTTAACATGTTGCGAGTCCAGGTTTAATACTTATGGCTTGCATTGTAACCAACTCTGGTTATCTGCATATTGGTTAACCAGATAAACCACTCAAATACAAAGCATTTTTTCAGGCCCACTTTCTACTTCGTAACTTAACTGAACTCCTGTGGTTAACTGCACAGTAATTGTATCCATCTTGTAATTAAATATATTCCATTTAACTGGATGAAGAGTAAAGGGGAAGCAGCTGTGAAAGGGCTGCTTGGAAGCCTTGAATAATGAGGGGAACTAGTCATTTTAAGAGCTGCTAATACCACAGCATTGAAAGTGTAGTATACTTAAGCAACATTTTTTAATTGAATTCAGGTAAGTGCATGGCCTTTCTTCAATCCTGAGGCTCTGCTATGAAACACAGGACAAAGGTTGAACTGTACGGTAAGTGCAGACACTACTTGTACTGGGGCTCACCACTAATAACCATTATAAACAGAAGTTAATTGTGAGAATGATTTTTTTTAATAGAGAAGCAGTGCATGCACAAGTTGAAAGGCTCTTTAAGGGTCTAGTAGGATCTCCCTAATGTTATAAAGATGATGCAATGCAAAGAAAGCGAGAAAAAGTAGCATAAAAGGCTGGGAGGAATTTAAAGAGAAAAGAAAGGGCAGCAACAGATTACTGACCCTGCAGTGTGCTAAACACTTTCAAGAGGTTCTAACTACTTTCTCTCCCACAAAGAAAAGTCACTAAACACCTTGCAGGGTTGGGCCCAAAGTCCCTTAAGGCAAGAGTGAGAGTCTTAAATATGATACAGGAAGGGGGAGATATCCAAGAAGAACCAAGTCATTTTAGAATAATTAATTTTCTCTTAAGAGAAAAGATAACTGAACTGCAAGAGCTTTAGCTCCTATGAAAAAGAAAAACACCTGAATTCTTGTTGGGTGTTTTTTTGGTGAGGGTTTTTTTTTTTGGG
>NW_005841958.1:900153-915491 GCF_000455745.1 Alligator sinensis | reverse complement strand
GTTACAGGAGACCCTCGTCATTCGCGGGGGATAAGTTCTAGAGATCCCTGTGAATGGGCAAATCCACGAATACCGTACTGTACCTATAATAGGCTAGGATAAACAGGACGGAGACAGTAATTCCAATAAAATGCTAACTAGCGTTTTATTCCCTGCTCTAATAAAACCCTTAGCTGACACTGCAACATACTGAATGTAAAAGTATCACCAGAGCATAATTACAAAGTGTCATCACGCTGCGCAAGGAAAGAGCGTGGGTTGCCGTGGCGCACCGCAAATATTAAAAAATGCGAATCGCGAATCCATGAATAGCGAGGGTTGGGGGGGGTTGTTTTTTTTTTTTTAGGTGGGGGACTTAACTGAAGAATTTAGTATAAAACAATCAACTCCTATTTATCTCCAAAAATACCAAGTTTCAAGTTGATGGAAGTTGTTACTGGCACCGTGTTTATACTGTCAAAGTAAAAGTCAAATTCACTACTTCTCCTAACTCAGTTAAATTTCAGTAGAAAACCCAGCCTCTGGGTAAAGGTATCACAAAAGGGACTTTTGGTGTTTTTTTTTTTTAACATGCCTGTAAAGTTACCCAAACTGGTAACATTAAATTGATGGGGTCAGTATATGCTACCACACTCAACTCCTTTCTTAGGTATTCAAAATAATTCAAATTGCTGTTTATTTAATGAGTGATCTGTATGAATATTGCTCCAACTAGAGATTAAGTTTAAAACTGCAATGCGACTACTCACCAGTTTGTTATAAAATGATACAAAACCATAGCCTTTTGATTTTCCAGTTGCCATATCTTTAACTACCCGTGCATCCCTGTGAAAAGAAGCACAGCTATATGAGGGAAATATTATTAACCTTTGAAATAAAAACTAAAAGGAACCACACACACTGTATTGTGAGCATAATTTTTTTCTCTTATAAATTCAGTTATCCCTAAAACTATAGTCATTCCTGAACTCTCCCTATTGCCTCTTTACCTGTTAGAAAAAAGCAGTAGGACAAAAAATAACATGTAATAAACATGCAACCTATCCACATAACCTATACTGACTAAAACTAAAATGTTCAAATTGTGAAGTTTAAAAAGGAACAGTTTCCTTTTCTAATATTCTATTGGCTAGGGTCGTCTAAGGTTTACTGTTCTATAATATTACTGTAACAATTCTATCTACTTTACCATGCATTCTCTAAATAGTTAAATGTCTTCTGCCTAGTGATACAAAATATATGAAATATTAAAAAATTGAAAAAGAGGAAAAAAAATAGGAATTAAAAGGCATACATGGCCTGTTAACAGATTTCTTTATTTTTCTTGGTCAATTCTCTACCATCATTTTGGAGTTTGGGCAGCTGTAAATTTTGAAAAATTGACATTTTCAGAAATTTAAGAAAGGAGAATAAAACTAACAACAATGCTAAGCACACCAGTACGAAAACAACAAATTTACACAGAAATTTTTAGTGAGTAAGTTAAAATGATTGGAAATATAGAACTGCACTGAATATAGAATGTTAAAATGTAAATACTAAAATATGTATATATAAATAATGTATAATAAGAATAAATAGAAATGAGAAAAAATCTACAACTGAGTTCCAGTGTGCACAGTTCCTTGCAGTTAGCCTTCAAGATCCTGTCCATTCTTATGAGCAATTCTGCAAAATAACCAGAATGCTATTACTTTTAATTGTGACTTGGACTTTAGAAAAACTGCAGGTCTCAGGTATAAATATAGATTGAGAAACAGAAGCCTGTATATTCTTTTTATATTGATTTTTAAACAATACTACTTACCACATTTAGAGATAAAAAGCAAAGTAAACAAAATAGCAGAAGGTAAGAAATAAGGTTTATGGTTCATTTAAAAATAAGCGCACAGAACAACAAGAGAAAAATGAGAATTTTTGTTTTTAGAAATATATTTCGGCAAAATAGTATAAAAATGTTCATGTGTAACTTTAAGGATTTTAAGAGAGAAGATATAAGGAGATTAACGTACTTTTTTTTGAAGTAGCTAACTTAAAGACACACACACTTTAGCACTCACAAGGGTTTTTGCAATGTTCAATTAAAGCATATATTTTGAAATATGATTTCAAATATAATAGCTATGAAAACTTTAAAGATTTCTCTCAACTGGTAGAAGTGTGCATAGTACTGTAAACACAACATTCTTCCACTGACATATTGTAACTTTTAATTTATCCCCTCCTAAAAACTGGAAAGTTTTCATACTTGAGGATTTTTGTTTTTAACAAGACATGTTCACAACTTAAACGCTACTAGTTATACCAGCTGTATCACAGAATTATACCCTAAATTAACTGCTTTTCTGTTACCTATGCAAATTTTAGATTCAGTACACACCCCTTGAAATTTGCCCGAGTCACTATTCTGCACGCAAAAGTTGAACAGATATTATTTATGCTAAAAAAGTATTGCTTTATTAACTGTTTGATTAGACATATGACGGAACTTAGCATATAAAATCAGGTTAAAAGCATACTGCTTTCAACAAAGTGAAGACAAATTGGCGCACAAAATTCATTTACTGTATTTACAAACATGCAAAACACAAGATGAAATGTAACACTTCTCACTGCCCACCCAATATAAACTCTTATCACACAGAGAAATAATCTGAAAGAGATGAAGAAATATCATTTTAGAAAGAAGCAAACTTATTATAATTCTCCCTGATGTGATGTTTGCAGTATTGATCATGATACTTACGATATTTTACCAAAGGGAGCAAATGCTGACTTGATGTCTTCTGTTGTTATTTCTGGACTTAAATCCCCAACAAACACATGGAAGTGATCTGAAAATAAAGGATTTACTAATCAAATATTTAACTGTTATCTAGTAATTTAAATCCTTACGCCCTTCTCAGAAAAAGATACTTTGAGCTGAGCACTGGGAAGCCAGGAACACCCACATTCCATTTGATGTTCAGCAGCAATTTAAACTTTACATCTGAGTTTCCCAATTTGCAAAGCAGAGCAAGAAACAGGGAGAATTAGTAAGTAAAATGCCACAAATCTTAGTATTTCTGCTATGAAAACACTTGATGGGAAGGGATGCCACATATCTTAGTGTTTCTGCTATGAAAACACTTGATGGTGAGGGAAACAATTTCATTTAGATGTATTTGTGACTGCAACTATATTTCTATACAGATATTTTGTAACGTAACACTGCATTACTTACTGGATGTATCTTTTTTCTGGCTACTTGGTGTTGTTGCCCAGTTTACTTTGACCTCCTGAAAATAAGTGTAAGTTTTAGTATAAATTCATAAAACTACTGCACATTGTAAACTCATTCAAAGGCAAGTTACAAGGGTTAAAGCAGTACAAATCCTTCTATAACAGGAAGCATCAGATTTTCAATTACCACAGCATACAGACATTTATTAACTAAATACAGGGTACAAATGTTCAAAATGATCTTCACTGAAGTTACTCACTTAATAATTTAAATATTTTACATTAAGTTATTTTTTCTTAAATCTCAGCTATTAATATCCAACTTACCTTTCCCAAAATTTTTCTCCCATTCATAGCAGCTAATGCAGCAGCTGCATCTCTGTGTTCATAAAATTCCACAAAGCAATAAGGGTCATTGCTTGTATGCTGCAAAACAGAAAATCCAACAGAAGAGTTGACCCTTCTGCTATCGGGTTGCTGAGAAGAAAATCCAGGAAAATATATTACTTATAGCTAGAAATTTTAAGAAAGATACTGCATCAGTTTATGAAATAGCCTTTGAAATAACATTTTACGAGTGTAAACTGGACCAATTTACTTTTTTTTTAAGATCTAGTCATTTTTGAAAGTTTAGTTTTAGAAGAAAAATACAGGATGTGCCAGATAAAAGTTGTTTTTTTTTAAATGATTTTCACAAAAGGGATAAAAAGTTTAAGTTACCCCCCCCCCCCCCAAAACTTAAAATTACCTTAGCAATGACCTGTGATAGGGAAACATGGATTTGGGGCATTCTCTGCTTCTTTAACATGTATAAAAAGCCTGAAAAGCTTACTGTTCTCCCCGTACGGTCTCTAAATTTGTGTTATCCTTCCTCCTGTTTAACAAGACTTTCCCCCATTTGCCTGAACATTCTTTGGTAGATCACTGAACCAGAGCTGGAGCTCTCTCAGCCCCAATAAGGGAAAACGCCAAATTTTACAAACTCATCAAGATGAAAAATGAAGTTTAACACTGATTAAAAAGTCCTTTCCCACACTTCAGCTCAAGTTTCTCTCTCCTGATACCAGTGATGTCATACATGCACGGTTTTCCAAGCATCCTGTCTGCCAGAAGAGATACAGGTGATACCTGAATTCCTAATCTTAAAAAGGCAGATGCAAACAAAAACCTTGTAGACTTTCTACATACACAGTGGAGAAAAACAGTATGATCTGTTCCAAACTGTGAGCCTTTTAACAAACAGCAAACAGCTAACAGCATAAAAATCACTGTGGCTAGGTACAGACATTCAAAAAACCAGAGGCAGAATCAATTTTAGTTACAATCTTGGTTTTCTGTAAGTGGCAGAAACACACATTTGCCCTTTGGCAGTGGGGCAGGAGCAAAAATCTTTCCACCATTTTTAAATCAGCCTGTGCACACCCAACTTCTGTTCTGTTATGGGTAGAGAGACTGGTTGTGTGCGCTGAACCGGTTTCCAATCACTTAGACTGGAAAAGTGTAACGTTTGTACCTGGCCTAAGTTATATTAAAGAAAAGCAGCAATATTAAAATGAAAGGAAAGTTAATCAAGTGGTAAGAACTGGGATATTGGCATTAGAGATATTTATGACCCAGGTTCAAAGAGCTCATAAACCAGCTAATTTAAAACAAAATTGGGAGACTGCTCTCTCATGCACAGGAAAATTCAGGTTTTTAACTGATAACAGCCCACTTTGTGCATGAGAGAATCTTCCCCAACCATGTCAGCAAACTAAAGTCAGAATACAAAGAAATTTTGGCTTTTATACAAAATGTCGCAGTATAGTTTCTAGCTGGACATATATGCAGAAATCTATTAACACTTGACAGACATGCAGAATCACCATTAAGGGGGCAGGAAAAGCCCTTTAAAAACCTCTCAGAACTGAGCTGCTCTTCACTGATGGAGAGTCAGCTGTAAAGTTTGAAGCAGGGGTATATCAGGGTGAAAATAAAATATACCCGTCCCATTTTTACTCTCATTTTAAAGGGGTCATATTCCAGGGTACTGCTTAACACTGAAACAGAAGGGGAATCTTTCAACATAATTTTTGGTACTCCAGTTTTGGGTGTCCAATTCAAGGTAACTTGAAGGGACCCAATTCATTAAAAGTATGCAGCATCTACCCTATGGAAAAAAACAAGCCCTTTCAATGAGTCCCAAGGTGGACACCTCAAATCTTCAAACACTTGACATTTTAGGCCAGGTCTACAAAAAGAAAAAGGAAGCAGGAAACAGAAAATAAGGGTAACATGCCTTGGAAGAAAACTATGCACTGGTTCGGAAGGAATTATTCAGTGCCATCCTGACTGGTGGCGGCGAGGAGGACTTGAGAAATCACACCTCAAAAGAGCTAGTTTAGCATCCAAGAAAAGACGAGCAATAAGCACTTATTAAAAGCAAGGACATGGGCAAGTGTTGTGAAAGCTGTAAACTGTATAAAATTTGTCAATGCAGTGCCATTCTAGTTCTAGAGAAGAAAGTCTTGAACTTTTACCGTGTACTTCATTTTCAAGGACCAAAACAGGGACTGAGGAGAACAAACACAATTTTAAGCCACCTATGGTCTTAGCTAGATTTTGAATTAGGCCTTTCCACAAGAAAGACTTTACTAAACCACAAAAATTCTTTACACTTTACATAGATTAGGATTTATATAACATGCCATTGTGAGTCCTTAACCTTTTTGGCCTTGAAAGACCACTTGTTAGACTCATGGAACATTGTGGAAAATGCCAGCTCTTCATTTTTACACGTTTCTGACTACAGAAAAATAATAGAGCAATTCTTTTATTGCAAAGAACTGAACAGGTCAGAGTGTTTTTTAGCACTATGATTCCTATTTGAAATTTCTGTGACTTATCTTGTAAATCATACTTAACAGTACCAAATTTACACATGGGACTCCATGGAACCCTTGAAAAGATCTCAGGGCACCCAGGATGCTGCAACCCCTGGCTCCAAGGATCAGGGCAGGGGAGCAAGGCCAGTGCTGCTGGCCTCACCCCCCACTCTATTGCCACTGTCATGGCAGCGCGCTGCCGCCACCTCCTGTCCAAACCGTTCTTGGAGCACTCTGGTTGGTTGTTTCAGACAACCAGTCAGAGTATAAATAAAGTGTTACAGACAGACAGACAGACAAAGGCCACACACAGAGAATTTTTTATGTTATATCTATGGATATTAAAATATTAAACTAGAATTCCTGGATCACTGTTTCTGTAGTGCTAGTAATCCTTATCTTATTTTTAAGATACCAAATAGTGCCAATATTCAATCATGACAACAGCTGAAAATTAGGGAAAAGATACTTCCTAGCCAAAGATTATATGGCAACAAAATCTGCCACCTTTGAGTACAAACTAACAACAGTTGTCAGTCATGGATAGTGGTAAGAACCTAACCCAAGGTAACTGATTTTAATTTAGACAGCAAAAATGCATTAGATTTTATCTATTTGGACTGGAGTAAAGCATCTGCCAGAGTGGTATGATAAATTAATAATTAGTTAATAGCTGACTGTGAGGTGAGTAAGGAAATAGCTCAAGAAGAAATGGCAACATGCTTCACTCAAAAGGGAGTTATCGCACAGGAAAGAGGTTATACTAAAGGGGGTTATATTAATAAGGATCTGTTTTAGGACTGATTTTATTAAGTATTTTCATTAGTATAAAAAGACTATAGTATAAAAAGAGCATGCTGGTGAAGTTTGCTAAAAACACAAAGTTAGGAAGCAATGTCAATATACTGAAGATGAGATTATCATACAGTAAACCGTGGATAACCTTGAGGACTGGAGTAATAGAAATGGAATTTGATAGTACAAAAAACCAAGTCACACACACAGCTTGGCAGAAGTTTTGGTTACCATATTTTCCAAAAAAATCACATGCCCCAAATAAGTGAGAGACTTTATTTTCTAGAAAGGGAGAATGAAGAAAAATATTTTTCTAGAGTTATAGCTGCAGAGAGCATAGACAGAGCCCAACCTTCAGCTCATTCAGTCTCAATTTACCATTCACATAAAAGCTATAGTTTTAACTCTTTCACAGCTGAGCTGTAAGCAGCTCTTGGCTGCTCAGCCAAAAACTGCTACTATAGCTATTGCTGAAGCCTGGACTCCATGGGCAGATCCAGATATGTAAATAACTAAAACATAGTCTGCAAGGCAGTGGAGAGAGTGAGCAAGAGAAAGACCAGGAATAGCTAATGCACAGGAAAACTGCTGAAGAAAGGATTGATTAGTGGATCATTAAAAATGAGAGAGCATTGTTAAGATCCATGAGTGAAGAGCAATTAGCAGGAATCAAGTAGATTGAGGCACAAATTGATTCCCTCCACACTGCCTCAACAGAAATGCCACTGTGGCTGCAAGGGAACTGGTTTTAAACTCTGGGTGGAGCAGGAATCGGGGTGCCATCACATCAGTGCACCCCACATCCCAATCTGCCTGGCTAGACTTCACCTCTTCCCTCCATGCGACTCCTGGACGAAAGAGAAGGAAAACCCACAATAACCATTTTACAGCATCTCAATACTTCTGTTCAGGACAGGGAAAACAAAATCAACTTCCCCGCTTAAGACACACATCCCCAGTACAATAAAATATAAAGAGTACTTCCTCTTAACTGGGAAGTCATCATTTAGAGACTACCAAGGAGAAGAATCAGTATACTAGTTGACCCTGGGATTACTTGAGATGCAAGTATGATGAAGCAATGAAAGGGGCAAATGAGACCCTACTTGCTCGGACTGGAACAAGTGCAGACATTGAGTAGCAATGTCAGGTAAATGGAATGCCTAAACATTTAAAGGACACTAAAAGGAATGGGTTTGTCTAGAAAAGCAAAATAAAGGCAGAGTGGGATATGACTGCTGCATTTAAATACATCACAGAAGTAAAACACTTAAGGAGAAAGAGGAGCTATTTAAGCTAAAATATACTATTTGGACAAGAACAAATCAGCATACATTGGCTGTAAATAAGTTTAGACTAAAAATTCAGAAACGTCTCTGACCATCAAGGGCACAAGGTTCTGAAACAACTTTCCAGGATGAGTAATGAAGGAAAAGAAAAAAAGAAAAAAACCCCCCTTCACACCTACTTTTCAAATGGAACTTGATTTAATGAAAAATTATAGGACAGATTCTTGCAGTAGCAGGGAATGGAATCAATGATACATGGATGCCCCCTTCAATAACTACATTCCTACAAAACCAAATGTAGTTTGCCAAGCAAACAAGCAGTACAGAGAGATCCTCCAAATCCTATCTATCTTCTGTATTTTTGTACTAATAAGTTATACTGTATTTGATGCCATTAGATATTGAAAGCCTTACCTCTGTTATCATTTTACAGCTTTTGCACGGTCCAATCTGGCTGAATAATTGAAGTATTAGTACTTCAGTTACATCTCTGGAGAGGTTTCCTACATAGCTACATAAAAAAAAAGAAACAGTATTTTAAAATCTAGCATCTTGTGTTGTCATATTTACATGGATATTTTAACCCCTTTTATCTTCCATGTAAAAGCTCTTTTTAAATATCCTAACCTGAACAAAATACAGGATCTGCAGAATAACTTTACACATTATTTCGAACTTTACACACTTCCTAAACAGTAACACTTTCCATGCAACTTAGATCATGGAACTGGAAGTAGTTATGCAATACTTAATATTATTTTTACTAGCATGAAAATTCAAAAACAGAAGGAAGTGTATTGTGCAAACATGTTGGGAGAACCCATGTAGCGGGCAGACATTTAAATCATATTTTACCACTTCTTCAGAAGTGATTATTTTATATTTCCAATAACAGCACATAACATATTTCTTGTAATTTTCAGGAACAAGTTAAGGTGACAAATTACCTCACAATTAGAGCACTCAATTTTTCTATTCTCTTACGATTAGCATTTGGGGAGTGGGGGGGAGGGAAGTAGAAGACAGGGAGGGGGGTAACAAAAAACATCCAACAACCCAATGTTAAAGGTGTCTTACATTAGCAGGGTTTCATTTGACTGAATTTTAAAGCAAGGGCAAGAGACTATTAACTATTACAAGTTTTGACCAGAAGTAATTGTAATATTACTAATAATCCTATTTTTCCAACTGGTTCCTTTTTAAAGCTCAGGTACCTTTTAATATTTATATAACCTTCATGCAAAAATCTAAACTTAAAACCTATTGTCAATTTTAGGTGAAAAACATGTCTATAGCTACTGACACATACTCCAACACAATAAGAAGCTAAATCTACTTTCTTCAGAATTATAAACCAACAAGAAATCTAGAATTCATTCACATAAAGATAAGATCAGGTTACGGAAACAACTGATAAAAATCCACACTTTCAAACTAAAATCATCTTTCAACAATTAAAAGCAGAAAGATTTGGAATGGAACTTATGAACTGTAAAATGGTATTAGGCAGGTATTAAAATGGTATTTGTCACTAAACCTACTAATTTAAAAATAGAACAACATTCACTTAGTCTGATTTAAAGGTAACAAAACTGTCATAATGTTAAGGATTCAAATGTGTTAGTAACAAAAACAGCTGGTGATCTGCCATTTTTAAAGTCACTATTAAGTTTAAGCCATATTGATAAAAAGGTCCAAATATCACAGTACTGTAAATAAAAGTTGGAAGTCTTTATTTAAGAAGTTACACCCCCCAAACAAATGTAAAGCAATCTGCCTTAGCCTGGGTAAAACTGAAGTCATGTGGTAGCCGTAATGGTTCAGGAATTATGAAAGAGGAAAGGATTTCTTAAGTGATACCTTTTATTGGACCAACTGCATAGTTGGGAGAATTAGACAAGCTTTCAAATGAATGCAAGGCAGTCTTCCAAAATGAAGGGAAGATTGTCTTACATTCATTTGAAACCTTGTCTAACTCTATCCCAACTATGCAGTTGGTCCAATACAAGGTATCATCCTAAGAAATACTTGCATCTCATGTAAAACGAAATTCTGCTTTACAAGGTACTTTTACATTCACATTATTTCCTTTGTCTATTGCCTCAGAAAACTTGGGGGAAAAAACTCTCCCAGTGTTATTTCCTTGTTTTACAGCAACTCCAATAAATCAATATAACTTAGTTCTTGCATGAGCATGCTAACAAGAGAAAAAAATCACAGATTTAATACAGTGCTAAAGTATTGTTTTGTAAAAAGCAAACTTTTTTCTCCCTTCAAAATGTCACAGGGAAGTCTGAACTTTAAACTGGAATCTAGAATTTCTTAAATGGCATTGCCTGGATACAAAATAACATACTAATATAACATACATGCACAGTTAAAACAGAAGGTAGTACAAGATTACCCCAGGTAATCTTTCAAAACTAAGGGGGTTCACACAATTTTGTTCAGTAAAACTTGAAAGATATTCAGATAAACCAGAAACCTGGCTTCTTTCTTTGACGATATAGAAAATTATACAGTAGCCAGATGCAAACAAACTGAATTTCAATTTCCTGTACTATTTTTTGCACCACTGTCTATAAATATGATCCATTTTACTGAACTGAAACATAATTAAAATTTTCTTCTGGGTTACATAGCCACATCAATATGAATTACTTTGTCAATCTTCCTAAACATACACCAGTAAAGATTAAATCATTTTGCTTTGCTTCATTTCAGACCACACCTACCATTGCGCTCAGTGTTTATACATTAATCTGCATTTGAGTCTCAAAACTGCAAATAAGGCTTCTTAACAAAGATTATTAATGATTCACCAAGTGGGGGGAAAACACATTCATTTTAACACAAAATTTAAATTTTGGGATCTTGGTAGAATAAAATAAAGTTCTAGATATGTAAAAAGAATCCTTGTCAAGAAATAGCCATACTTTTTTTTACTATAGCCACTATACCCTTTTTAATATAGGAACTATAGCTAGTATTTGTTTCCTCTGCTGGCTATGCAGTACTAGAAGCTAATATCATTCCCAAATAGACTACATTATCTGTCATCAACTGCTGCTGCACAAACATGTGAGTAAATACAATGAAGTAATGTTGGCCTCACTTCCACTGAAAATTCAGGCAAGGGAATGGGGTAAGAGAAACTGTCTGCAATACAGAAAGAGGGAGAGCTCCATTCACATTCAAAAGTGTATACTAACAATATAAAAAACTATGAAGAATCATTTATGGAATTCCTTTCATGCTGAAAAAACTGGAAAGTCATTCTTCCAGTCATAGTATAATTTTTACTCCCTACTAAATTTAACCAACCCCAGAAAATAATTTTAAAATAGTTTACAATTCACCTTTTTCAACATGATTTTAAGAATGTGCAACAATTCATGTCAGGAGTTTGTGCATGTGCGCAGGTCTCTCAAATACTATTTTGGGCCAACTGATTCCTAGATCTGAAGGAAGTTTAATAGTATAGTACCTCAAGAAGGACTTTTTAAAAATTGTACATATACATAGATGGTTTCATCACTATACTATAATATTAGTATTACAAAGTTATAGATAGTATCACTAAAGCAAAAAGTTAAGAGAACACTCAAGCAGACAAAAGCAACTAAGGCTATCTACATGTCTGAAACTGCAGTATCTGTTTCTGAGACCAAGCTGTGCTACAGTATTATACACTCTCAGTCTAGCATCTAAAAAGAAGCTATAATTTCTAGACAGTCATATATTCAGAGCAAGTTGAAGGTGAAGATTCAACCTTGCTAATGATTTCAGAGCTTTTTAACTGTAGCCTGTATTATTACTTGTCCATACAGGTAAGGTACTATGATGATCTGTGAACAAGATCAATGGATCAAATACTTTTGTGTAAAGTACTTGAATACTTCAATTAAACAGGATAAGATAGATATGCAAAACCTTAGAAAAGAAAGCCTTATGTTTTCCAGGTTCATGTTAAAATCACAACCAATGACTTGTAACCATCCAGCTGGCAGGGGCCAAAATTTTAATCCTAACTGTGCTAGTACAGTGAATGTTAAATTTTATATTACATAATTAGAATATAACACATGAATTTGTAGTACTATGCAATATGATGCTTGGGAAAACACAAGTGATTATAAAATACTACTGGATGGCCTTTCAAGCCTCACTCTGATATTGGCCATGGGATATGATGATTAAAATTTGCAAAACCACACAATATAATAGAAAAAAGGCAGTTACTATGCTCACATAGCCTGTCTCCTTACTTAACGAGACATCAACTCAGAGAAGGTTATAGCTTTACATACATATTAATACACGCGTGTTCAGTGCTACAGGTGTTAGTCACTTAAATGTCACATTAATAATAGGCACAGTTTATCATTATAAACTAGAAGTAATTTTTATATAATCTAATATGTACGTTTCAATGCACTGTATTTTGAATTTTTCAGATGCACACAACTAGAAACTGGAACCGAGCCATATATACTAGACCTAGCATCAAACTCAAATGGAAAAAAAGAGTTCTTTGCATAGTCAACATTTTGTATTGTCCACTAGACAGGTGAGGACACCACCTACATTTATAACTATTCCTTTTTTACCTGAATGAGTTCTTCCAGGTACTACCCTGAGGAAGCATAATGTGTCTTTAGTAACGTAGAGACAACAGAAGAGGAAAAAAGAGGCAACTTCTACCTTTAGTAGAACAAGAGGGCTAACAAAGTTTTCCCAGAAATACTGCTACTACATCTCTGACTTGGTAAGAGGGTGACATAAATCAACACTCCTAGTGAAGTGCAAGAAAAAAAGGAAAGCAATGCCTAGGAAATTCCCAGTACCTTCCAAAAATGGACACAGTCTATAGGAGACTTTGAATGAGAAGAAGTTACATTTCATCTCTGTGGCTTGGCTCAAAATTGAATTTAGGATTCAAACTTAACAGTCTCAACTTAATACCCACAGAACCAGATTCCACACCACTAAACATGTTATTGGAGGGTGGGGTACAGGGGCTCAGTGTATACAGGCAACTTTCCCAAGACAGCTAACATAAAAAATGCACACTTTTAGAACTGCTCTTTTTGCACCCTAAAAAGTGTTGAAATTATTGGCAGGACATTGCCAAAACAGGACTTTTGTTTCTATCACTTGTGATGATGGATAAGGATCTGATGGCATCCACTGTAACAAGTCTGACTCCAACTAATATTTCCACAACAAGAAATAATAACATTAAGTCCAAGAATAGTCTTATCAAAAAGCATTTGAGGAGCTGAATTTTATTTCATTTTTTCTAACTTAATATATCTTATTAAACTCTAAGCAGAAAACTAATTTTAGTCTCAATTAGCATGGCATACATGGTTCAAGAATCTTTTCATTATACAACAATGAATGTTGAAGGTGCTGGTCAGAATCCAAGTGTCACTGTAAAGCAACAAACAAAAGTTCTCTCTTCTTTACACTGTCACGTTGAGGGTTATAAAAGAAATAACAGGTTATTGGACTGTTGTGAACAATACCTGGCTTATTGAGCACATGTATAGAAAAGTCTACCAACTATGAAATAAAGACAGAAAGAGGGCGACATGGATTTCCCAGGCCTAAGAACTTTCAGGTGTCTTAAGCCATGACAAAAGCATCACTACACAGCAGAAAGCAACATGACACCATTTGGAATACTGCAAAGAAAATGAATATTGAACATAATGCATATTTGAGACAAATGATTTGGCATTTAATCCTGTCGGGAGTTTTCTGCCAATTAAAATATTGGCTCACAGATGGCCTTGGGAGAAAAACTTCCCATCAACAAAGGGTGTAACAGCAGCAGAAGGGAACACTTGAAGCTGCAGATTCTCCAACAACTGAAATGCTACCGGGGCACAGAACAGTAATACTTATTTTACTGGCAGAAGAAAGGGTAGATCTGTACCTTATAAACTAACTAAATCAGAGATGCATAAGCTTTCCTATGCTTATTATTATTATTATTTTATTGGCCCTATAATCGTGCAAGTTTTCAAAAAGATAAAATAACTAGTCTACCTGTTTTAAAAAAAGGGGCAGAGACTATTTAAAGACTCCTGTGTGTAGTACTATCATTTGGATCCAGTAAACTTTTCGTTTCAATGAAAAGTCATGAATATTACCATCCAAGCTGGTAAGCTTAAAAAGGCCTGTTTCTTTCAACTGAGCAATAACAATGATATCATTTTAGGCTCAGAATTATTTCAGTTCTACTACGTTCTGCACGTTCAAGAAAAATCCTTGCAATTAAAAAACGACACAACACCTCACTTTACTTTCATAAATGAAACTGGTATCATCACAAGTGAGGACTCAAGCTCCTCTCTTGTGGGTGTGAGGTTTCAGACATCTTAGTACAAATATGATTTTTTTTCCCCCTTGTCAACAAAACAATTAAACTGACTATGGGTTAAACTAGGTCACTGCACGATGCCTCCCCGTCACTCGCTCAGCTTCGGTGGCAGAAACCAAAACACGTTTAAGATTTCTCTCTTATTTCCTTCTCCAGCTGGAAAAGGCCAATACTTCATGTCTAAACTTCACAGGGTCGGTATGAAGTCCGTTCGCTAGCACTTAACAAAGCAGGTACCTTTAGAAATGGCACCACCTTAACATAGGCTCTCTCTCCTATTTTTATTCTTAGGAAAGAAAACTTCCCGGGAAGTCGGAACGAATCTGGTTCGCCGCAATGGAGATATTTAAAAATATCTTTGAGGCTCGCTCTCTCCTTGCCAAAAAAAAAAAAAATAGCAAGCGTCCCCTGAGCCCATCGGGGCAGTCGAGCCCTTTCCCCCAAAGCTCGTCCGAAGGGGCCGGCGATTACAGCGGTGCCAAAAGAGAACGACATGAATCCAACCAAAGCAGAGGTTTGGAGGGAAAGAAAAGAAGAGCCCCATAATTACCCGGGACGAACTACACGGGCTGAGTCATCACTTCGCAGCAAAACCCACTGGGCGAGAGGGATCTGATTCCCCAACTCGCTCGGGGCAGGCTCTCGGCCCTGCTGCTTGCACAACACGGCGCGCGCCGGGCCTGGCCCGAGACACCGCTGTCCCCAGCCCAGCCCAGCCCAGCCCGGGCCCCGCTCGCACAGCGCCCGGGGCCCCCTGAACCGACCCAAAGGACCCCC
>NW_005841958.1:890556-899897 GCF_000455745.1 Alligator sinensis | reverse complement strand
AAGAGAAGGGCGGGCGCAGGACTGCAGCTCCCGCCATGCCCCCCGGGAGGGAGGGCGGTGCGAGGGCGGGGTCGCGGGGTTGGCAGGAGCCGATTCGCCACGAGGAGCCGGCGGAAGTTGTTTCATTTGCTTTTTTTTTTTTTTCCACGCCTGGAGTGAGCGGGCCAGCGGGGAGCCAGGGAAGGTGGGTGTTTCGAGCTGTCTTTTTTTCTTTTTATTCTGGGCGAAAGCGGCGATGCGAATGCGGCAAGGGGGCTTCCCCCACCAAATCGGCCCCTCGCGGCCAGCGAGTCAGGCTGCGGCCGATAGCTAGGGGGCGGGGCCTGGGGCAGTGCAGGGCAGGGAGGAGGTGCCCACATGGCAGCCCCAGCCCCAGCCCCAGGGAAGCAGGACCCCCTCTGCAGGGCGCTGCTTGAAGCTGGGGCATTGCCAGTTGCCTGGGAGGCTCCCTGCCTGCTGTGGGGGGAAGGAGGAGGTTGACACCACCTGGAAGCAGCTTTGGAATTGGCCTGACGTGGGGCTGAAATGTTCACGTAGCGTTTTGGGGTTCGGGATTTCGTCCGGGGAAAAGGCTCCTTGTCAAAAGGGACGTTTTGGGTTTTCCTTTTGGGACAGCGAAACCAACCGATTGCAGTGTAGAAAGCGGCAACCCGGCGCTTAGCGGAGGGTGGGTGCCATGCTCTGTAGTGCCTCAATATCCACATTACTTGCCGGCAATTTTGTTTCCTTCCAGGCTCAGCGCTCTTCACAACAGCCCGCTGCCCTCCTGCTCGGGGAAATATCGGTCTGATGCTGACAAGCACCATGCCGAAGCTTTTGGTGCTTGATATGCTGTCCTTCTAAATCTGGGCAAAAGCATCTAAATATTGCTTTCAGTTGCTGACTTGAATCAGCAGGTGTTTCTTTTGACTTGTATCTTGTCGTGTCAACGGATTGCAGCTTATACCGTGAACATCATTATATGTTGTGCCTAGATATTTGCAGTGAGTAGGCACAGTGTGAGTTCAATTTGAAGATCATCAGCGTGACATGCGAATGCCTAATACCTCCAGGGTCACTGGCAGGATAGAAACATGATGAGAAAAGAGACTTTTCCCTTTTCCTAGTACATTTTAAAGAGCAGTGTTACTGTGTAGTCTCATTTTATTGCTCTAAAACTTAGCAGATGACTAGTCCCTCTTATAAACGTAAATTCCTTTCATCGGTCACTTTGTAGCAAAGATCCAATAGCAAGTTTCATGTTCAAGATGTCTAGCAAAACTGGTAATGCACAATACAGCTTTCCACCTCTTATAGTAGTCATTCATAGTTCTCACTGGAGGTCTGTAAGCCTGTCTCAGTCCAGTTTCCAAGAAAGAAACAGCTATGGTATAACTGTTGCCTTCACCTGCAATCTCAGCTGAGAGGCTAAGTAATAAATGACCGTGGAAACTGAGCTCTTCTGCCTAGATGTATTGTCCTTCCACATCAAGTTTCAGGGACATTAGCAGCGTCACGTGGAAAATTTGCATGCTGCAATCTGTGCTAAAATTGAGTAGAGGACTTTGGTCTCCAGGCCCGGCACTGGTTACTATGGCACTTCGTTCACATTAACATGTTTAAAAAAGTATCCTGGGGGTTCTGGGAACACTTCTCTTACTTCTCTTAGATGTGTTGAGTAATTGTGTGCATGTAATCTAAGTCCCCTTGTTAAGGTAAAAAAAAAAGTAAGCATTACCAAGCTATTGCTACGTATATACAGATATTTCTTAACACTGAAGTTGCTTCCCACTGTTTTGTTTTGGGTTTTTTTGTTCACCTCTCACTCTGTCTAAAAATGCAGTTATGAGGAAAATGTATTTTGTCAGGACTTCTGCAGACTCCTACACCTGTCAAATAAACTACTACTACTAGCATCACTGAAGTGTTCTCGTTATGAAAATTCTTGTTGTAGGGGTGCATGTAAGCACTGCATTACTTATTTCTCTTTAGCTACTGACAAGTTTACGTGTTGATGTGGGGCAACTGAGTAGAACAGCTTGCTCTGTGGAATAAGAGGGTCCACACAGGCAGTTATCATGGAACAGTGTCCACACAGATGGTCATAAATGTTTTGGATGTGGGGGTGAAAAGCTCCCTGGCCAAGTTTGCGGACGACACCAAGTTATGGGGGAGTGTGGTCATGCCAGAGGATAGGTTGCAGGTGCAGATGGACCTGGACAGGCTGGAGAGTTGGACGGACCGGAACCAGATGAAGTTCAACACGCAGAAGTGTAAGGTGCTCTATCTGGGGACAAACAATCCCCAGCATACCTACAGGCTTAGTGGCGACAATTTGACTTGCACCACAGCCAAAAAGGACCACGGGGTAGGGATTGACCATTGCGTGAACATGAGCCAGTAGTGTGATGCCGTTACCAGCAGGGCAAACAGCACGCCAGCATGCGTTAACCATTGCATCTCATGCCAAACTAAGGAAGTGATACTCCCGCTGTACTTTGCGCTGGTGAGACCACAGCTGGAGTACTGTGTCCAGTTCTGGGTGCCGCACTTCAACAAAGACGTGGAAAAACTTGAGGGTGCAGAGAAGAGCCACCTGGATGATTAGGGACTTCCAGGACAAGCCATACGAGGAGAGGCTGAGGGACTTGGGCCTCTTCAGCCTACAGAAGAGAAAACTGATAGGGGACTTGGTAGCGGCTTACCGCTACATTGGGGGAGTACATCGAGAACTCGGTGAACAGCTGCTCACTAGGGCACCCCTGGGGAAGACCAGGAGCAATGGAGACAAACTCCTGGAAGACTGCTTCAGGCTCAATTTCAGGAAAAATGCCTTTGCAGTCAGGGTATCCAGACTGTGGAATAAACTCCCTCCAGGGGTGGTGCAATCACCTGGAAATCTTCAAAAGGAGACTGGACAGTCACCTTGCAGGGGTCACTTGACCCCAGTTGTGTTTTCCTGCCTAGTGCAGGGGGACTGGACCTGATGATCTACATGGTCTCTTCCAGCCCCTAACGATCTATGAACAGCTGTAACGTTTCAAAGTTACACTTCTTTACCAGAAGACTTCCAGGTATAGGCAAGGCTTTAAGTACTCTCGTATATATCCCCAAAAAGTAATATTGTAAAGAGAAATTTGTCAAGTGTTTTGTCAGGAGATGTCCACTCCCTGCTGTTTATATTTTGATGTTTGCCTAAAACACAGAAAAAAAATGCTAGATTTCTACATTTCTGGAAGAATCTATTTCAGCTGGAGGCTGAAGTGCAGATTGTAGGTGGTTTAAGTATGCTTTTTAAAGAGTGTTGAAGACATGAGAGGGGGAGGACATATGGATTGTTTGATATGCAGTAGTTAGCTGCAGCAGTAATAACGGGTTTTGAATACTTAGAGATTTGCTAAGAGTGTGCATCTGGAGTGAGGGGGAAACTGACCCTTTTTGCAGAAGATGTGAGACACTCCAGGTTGTCCTCCATGGGAAGTCACAGATGGACTGCTGCATCTCTTGTCTGCCCCTGTAAGAGGGGCATTTGGATCAGTACTTATGCCGATCTGGTAGCCTGGAGCAGAGTGGCACTGACTGCCACTGAAGTTTCTAGACTGAAACTTAACTCTTTAAGTAAAAATGATTGATATTCATATTTCATAGAAACAAGTCGTTCTATAGGGAACATAATGGACCAAGAATACTTGACATGTCCATGTCCTCATACAGAATAACCAACTGTATGCAAAATAGCCAAGATATTTCTAAATATCTTGACAGCAGTTACATGACCCATCTCTTCCTACCAGTTTTATGGTAGAGCAATGAAGAAGTCTTGCTATAGCTCCAGCCTTGCTCTCTACTCATGTCAAATATTGGCTGCTTGACTCAGCTGTGACTGAATGCCTGATCAAGGAAGCAAGGCTTTTCTATAGTATCTTTTATTGCACCAACTGTATAGTTGGGAGAGTTATTGGACAAGCTTTGGTCATCTGATGCCAAAAAGTTTGCCTGTCTAGCTGCTCTTCCTACTCTACAATTGGCCCAATAAAAGATATCACGGAAAAGCCTTGCCATTTCCTGGACCATCACAGTTTCAACTTCATGACAACATGGTTATTCATGCTGAGGTGTCGGAGGCATCCAGATGTGAGATTAACCACTGCACTCCTTTGTGTGCACTGAGATGTCTTGATGACAGGATACATTCCTGTGGTCACTCTAGTATACTCCCCTGTACAACTTCCATAGTGAAGTGTTGATCCTGAGATATGGTCCAGGGACCAATCCAGGTTCGAGTAACCTGTTCCAATGAAGCACAGTACTCTAAAAGTGGCCATAAGAAAACTTTAATAAAAATCTTAACTTGAGAATACGGTAAATAAATAAGAAGCAATACACAACAATGTAGAACAAAATGATCATTATTATGGTTACAAATGATAAATTGTTTATAAGCTTGAGAGGTTACAAATGCAGAAATGGTTTTCCTTCTAAAAGAAGGAAAGGATTATAACACCTGAAACAGAAAGACAATAAGCTTAAAACAAAATCTAAGAATCCCTAACAGGTGACCCACCTGCTAGGGACAACTTTACCCAGGTTTTGAGAGACTAAGGTCTAAAAGTCCCAGGGCCTTCTTGCAGACTGCATCTTTTGTATGAACTGGGGTTCCTGGATAGAAGAACACAGTCTGAGGATGGTACCTTCCCTTTTATTATATAATACTGCTTTAATATAAATCTGATGGGTATATCTACCTATTTTTGTCTTATTTCAATTAATTCTATTAATTCATATTAATTCTAATTATCTTAGAGCTGAAAATTCCCCTACTTTTAAGAAACTCTTTAGCACTGACTTTTTACTGTTAAAGCTTTCCCACCTTCACTTTGCTTCCATAATTCTCTTGCCCATTACCGCTTTGTTTTAACCTGTTTCTCTTGGTCTAATACTTATAAAATGATCCTTTGTCCAATGGCCATACAAAGAGGAAGTGCTAACACTTCATCCTGGTCACTCATCATTTGATTCAGATCATCCCTGGTCATTTGCTTCTTACCGTTCTCAGTCTCTGAGAGGTGTTTAGCAAGTTCCTTAGTTTCAGATCTAGTCTGGGAATTGGTTTTCCAAATAATGGTGTAGTCTCTTTAACTAAGCATTCTAGATATCCAGGAGATAATTGAACTTGTATATGCTCTACATATGACATAATTGGATGCATAGTAATACCGCCAGTTGTAGCCATGAAATGTCTTGAAGCAAATACTTTGCACACGATAGGAAAGGGGCGGGCAATTATTTCTGGTGGAGGGCTGCTTAATGAGTTTTGGCATGCTGTCAAAGGCTGCAACGGTAGCCATACCCCTTGATGGGTGCCCCGCCCCCTGGTCACCATTATAGGCCTGGAAGTCCCACCTTTAACCCCCGACCTTTGCCACCAGAAGTCCTTCCCCTTGCCCCAGATATACTCCTTTTGGGACAGAGGGTGCTGCTATCTTGAAAAACAAACAAACAAAACAAAATCACATACTAAAAAATAAAACATCTACTATAACTTATTTTAATTTTATTTAAAAATATTTTTGTCCTGATTTGTGTGCTTGCATCATGTATCTAGCGGCAGTTGCATAATAGTTCAAAATACAGTCCTACTCTTGTATATTGTGGGAGGGGGGGTAAGGATCTGTGGGGTGTGGGTATGGTGGGTGGGTGTGGAGGGGTGTGTGGTGTGGTTGGGGTGGGGGCTGTGCAAGGGTGTGGGGTTATGGTGGGTGGGGTGGTGGAGAGAGAGAGACAGGGCCGGGCTGCTGGCTTTGTCATTTGTGAATCTTGTGGGCTGCGTGCAAGCCTCACGTGATGCAGCCAGGTAGACCCTGTACCCAGCCTCTGCGCTCCTGCTGCCCCACCTGGCATGGGCTCTGTGCTCCCACCCCTGCCGGTGCTTCCTGCAGCTTCCCCCGCCCACTGGCCCCTCTAGCTCCAGCCTGCCCTGGCCAGCACCACATGGTTCCTGGCTGTGTGGGTTGACCGCGGCAGTTCCCCCCGCCCCCCCCATAATGGCAGCGACATCATAAAAGAAATCACTACATCATTAGGCACTGCAGTTTTGATTTAAATACTTCTTATGATTGGGGTAAGGTGCAATGAATCCCAAAATGTATATTGCTTCTAATATGTCCTGTAGACTTTGAGGCACTGATTCTTACCTCCCCTGAAATCATAATTGCAGCTGGGACAATGGCAGCTAGTAATTTGCTGGTCCTTAATAAGGTTTAGGAACATTTTCATCTCAATCCTGAATGGCCTGTGAAAATGTATTTAAAATATATTCCCCATAAGATAAACACAGTCTTTCTCTTCACTGCTTTCCTGTAGCTTGCTCATGATGGAAATTAGTTGATTGATTGATCTTATTCCGAGTTCCACTAAACGGCTTAGCAATTTTGTGAATATTAAAGTCATACTTAGAAGATTTACTAGCAATAGTGATGACTTTAGCATTAGTCCAAACTGAAAAAGAAACCCCATTCACAGTTTTGTTGATTTGTTTTCCTGGTCCAATTTGATAATGATATTTTATCAGCCCAATAACCCACACAGTAACACAAGATACCAGAGTAGATTCATAGATTCATAGAAGTAGGGTCGGAAGGGACCTTGTAGATCATCAAGTTTGATCCCCTGCCATGGGCAGGAGAGAGAACCGGACTCAGGACTGTCTGTTTTCAATAAAAATCTCAAAGTAATCAGAACCTGTTCATATGGGGGGTACCCGCAAGTCCTTCTGCAACCCCAGGGTCAATGTCTTATTGGCTTCAGCATACTTGTTCTAAATCAGTTATTCTCAGGGTGCTGTGATGTGCCATGAAGTGTTTGCAAACCTAACAGTGCTAACATGTTAGCCATTAATGCTGACTTTCTGAAGGAACATCTTGAGAAGCTGGATACCTTCAAGTCAGCTGGCCCTGACAATCTTCACCCCAGGGTACTCAAGGAGCTGGCGAGCATCATAGCCCAGCCTCTAGCATGGATCTTTGAAAACTCTTGGCGCTCTGGTGTAGTGCCCGAAGACTGGAAGAAGGCCAATGTGGTGCCTATCTTCAAGAAAGGGAGGAAAGTGGATCCGGCTAACTATAGGCCCATCAGCCTGACTTCTATCCCGGGGAAGATCTTAGAAAAGTTTATTAAAGAGGCCATCCTTAATGGACTGGCCAACGTCAACATCTTAAGGGATAGCCAGCACGGGTTTGTTGCGGGTAGGTCTTGCTTGACCAATCTCATTTCCTTCTACGACCAGGTGACCTATCACCTGGACAAGGTGAACTCCAGCTAGCTTTGAGCATCAAGGACAATAAGAAGTCCTTTTTCAGATATGTGGGGAGCTGGAGGAAAAGCAGGGGCAACATTGGACCCCTGCTGAGCCAGATGGGGCAACTGACAACTGACGCCCAGGAAAAAGCCAACCTATTAAATAGGTACTTTGCGTCGGTCTTTCATCAGTCCCATGGGACGCCCATGCCCGCTACAGGGCCGGGAAGTCCGGGTGAGGGTGATCCCCTGCCCTCCTTTAATGCTGACTTTCTGAAGGAACATCTTGAGAAGCTGGATACCTTCAAGTCAGCTGGCCCTGACAATCTTCACCCCAGGGTACTCAAGGAGCTGGCGAGCATCATAGCCCAGCTATGTTGGCTAGCACTATGGAAGAAAGAGACTTGGGGGTCATCTTTGACCACAAGATGAACATGAGCCTGCAATGCGATGCGGCGGCTAGTAAAGCGACCAAAACGCTGGCTTGCATCCATAGATGCTTCTCAAGCAAATCCCGGGATGCCATTCTCCCCCTGTACTCGGCCTTAGTGAGGCCGCAGCTGGAGTACTGTGTCCAGTTTTGGGCTCCACAATTCAAAAAGGATGTGGAGAAGCTTGAGAGAGCCCAGAGAAGAGCCACGCGCATGATCAGAGGTCAGGGAAGCAGACCCTACGATGACAGGCTGAGAGCCCTGGGGCTCTTTAGCCTGAAAAAGCACAGGCTCAGGGGTGATCTGATGGCCACCTACAAGTTTATCAGGGGTGACCACCAGCATCTGGGGGAACGTTTGTTCACCAGAGCGCCCCAAGGGATGACGAGGTCGAATGGTCACAAACTACTTCAAGATCGTTTCAGGCTGGACATAAGGAAGAACTTCTTTACTGTCCGAGTCCCCAAGGTCTGGAACAGCCTGCCACCGGAGGTGGTTCAAGCGCCTTCATTGAACACCTTCAAGATGAAACTGGATGCTTATCTTGCTGGGATCCTATGACCCCAGCTGACTTCCTGCCCTTTGGGCGGGGGGCTGGACTCGATGATCTTCCGAGGTCCCTTCCAGCCCTGATGTCTATGAAATCTATGAAATGATTCATAAGATAAATCCAAAGATTTAAAATAGAAATCCATAGTTGTGGTCTTCCTGCATTATTTGCAACAGAAAAAAAACTGCTCTATTATTTTTCTGTAATAAAAAAAACAATAGAAGCTAAGTGCTGATGTGTTCTGAGGGATGCCTTTAGTCTAAAAAGGTTGAGCCCCACTGATCGAAGTTCTGAACACGCAAGATGCACATCTGGTATTCAAAAACAAAATCCAAAGCAGAGTTAATGCCACACCAGAGCTTCCTTCAAGTCTTGGTTTAATGCTGGGCCACCAGTTTAGGACTGACATTCTCAAGAGTTGTGTCTCAATCTTGGTGGCCGCCTGCTACTAAGTCATGAACTGCATACATTAACTCATGTCTGAGGAATTTGAGAGCCTTTCATACAGGAAGTTTGTTACCTGACTCATTCACAAAGAATCCTTCCACCACCTTTAGCTTATGACAGTAATGGTCATAAGGCTTTAAAAGTTTCAACTCAGAGGCACTTTCAGCATCATCTCACAATACTTTTAGCACCTGACAGCTGCCAAAACTTTTAGCATGCGATTGAATTAGGCCCTGCGCCTTTGACCTGGTCAGTGTTAACAGTAGCTGTTTCTGATTTAGCAAATACCTCTGGATACCAATTTCTCCATGTTTTGCTCTGTTTTACCAATTCGTCAGCCTTCTCATTCAGAGCTGTGGCAAATGGTAGCAAAATTGAGTTTTATCAGAACTTGCTGAAATAGGAAACAAGCAGGAAGAATTGGAAGTCCTCACACAGTCAAGGAACTATGATGTGATCGGAATAACAGAGACTTGGTGGGACAGCTCGCATGTTTAGACTGGACATTAGGAAGAACTTCTTCACAGTTCGAGTGGCCAAGGTCTGGAACGGGCTCCCAAGGGAGGTGGTGCTCTCCCCTACCCTGGGGGTCTTCAAGAGGAGGTTAAATAAGCATCTAGCTGGGGTCATCTAGACCC
>NW_005841958.1:885745-890546 GCF_000455745.1 Alligator sinensis | reverse complement strand
GGTCCATCTAGCCCCAGCCCTCTTTCCTGCCTATGCAGGGGGTCGGACTCAATGATCTATTGAGGTCCCTTCCGACCCTGGCATCTATGAATCTATAAATCTAAAGTACTGTCATGGATGGGTATAAACTGTTCAAGAAGGACAGGCAGGAGGAGTTGCACTTTATGTAAAAGAGCTGTATGATTGCTCAGAGCTCCAGCGTGCAACTGGAGACAGGGCTCTTGAAAGTCTCTGGGTTAGGATCAGAGAGAGCAATAAAGGTGATGTGGTACGTGTCTGCTATAGATCACCAGACCAGGAGGATGAGGGGGATGAGGCTTTCTTTAAGCAGCTAGCAAAAGTTTCCTGATCACAGATTCTCACGGGGGACTTCAATCACCCTGACATCTGCTGGCCGGGCAGTACAGCAGTGCACAGGCAATCTGGGAAGTTTTTGGTGGGTGGTGGGGACAACTGCCTTGTACAAGTATTGGAGAGGCCAATTAGGGGCCATGCTTTTTTTGATCTGCTGCTCACAAACAGAAGAAATGGTGGGGACTGTAGTAGTGGATGGCAACTTGGGCACCAGCAACCATGAGAAGACTGAGTTTACAATCCTAAGGAAAGGAAGGATGGAGAGCATCCAAAGTAAGGACCCTGGACTTCAGAAAAAAAGACCCACTCAGGGACCTTGATTCACTCAGGGAGCTGATGGGCAGGATTACCCAGGAGGCCAGTCTGAAGGGGAAAGGAGAGCTGGTTGTATTTTAAAGGAACCTTACTGAAGGTGCAGGAACAAACCATGCTGATGTGCAGGAAGTCTAGCAAGTATGCCAAAAGACCAGGTTGGCTTAGCAGGGAACTCTTCAATGAGCTAAAACACACAAAAAAGAAGCTTACAAGAAGTGGAAACTTGGAGAAACAACTAGGGAGGAGTATAGGAATATTGCTTGGGCATGCAGGGATGGAATCAGGAAGGCCAAGCGCAAGTATGTCAGCAACAAGAGGAAAGTCAGGGAAAGTATGGCTCATCTGAGTTTTGTTAGAGCTTCAGAGCATCCCTTTGTCCAGTTTTGCTCAAATCCGTTTTTAAGGAGTCACTATGGAAGCTCATCAATGAGGATATGATATAACTAGGGGTGAAATCTTCATGAAACCCTGTTAAGTCTAATAAGGATTTAAGGCTGAACAGATCCATTGAATGGGGTAAATTCTGAATAGTAGTTCCCTTCTCCTGCTCAGTAGACCATCCCTCTTTGGAGATCAACAGCCTCAGAAAACTAACTCTTTGGGACAGAAGTTAGGTTTTTCTCGGCTTAATTTTTAATTCAGCTTAATGTAGCAGCTGCAAGAACTCATCCACTTATGTTAGGTGTCTCTCTTTGTTCTGAGTGGTCATCTCTATCCCTTGAACACCTGCTGCTGTGAATAACTGTGAAGCAGAATCAGGGAAGAAAGGAAAAAGTGAAGAATAAGCGACTCAGGAAGAGGGAAAATTGGAGAAATTTGGTAGCCCAGCCTCTCTGAGAAAGTGATCTACTTTGTTGCGCAGGACCTGTAAAGGCGTAGCAACATTAGGTGATGATGAAGCTGGAATATAGGGAGTGAGTGTAGGTGCAAGGGTAAGGTTGCATAATCTGTCCTGGTGGTGGTCCATCCAGACACTGCAGTGGATGCTGTATCTGCCCCCCTATGGCAAAAATCCTTGGTTAGGAGCCTGGTTGGGAGCATCATGCTGACCGTGAGCTTCCATGAGTATGCGCAGCCTGCTCTGCAGCCCATACGCCCTCTTGCTCTTGAGTAGAACTGGGCATTGCAATAGATTTGGGCTTAGTTTTATCTGCTCCTTCTGCTTTAAGAGAAGGTTGGTACCCCTGTGGAAGAAAAACACGTTTCAGGTGACCTGTTATGTCACCTACATGACTCCGGGGGTGGTTGTGATTAACGTTTGCAGTGATAAAAGGTTGAGCGTTAGCAACCAAAGTCTTCAGAAAAGCAGGAGCATTAACAGGTTTTCTTTGTTCTGCTGTTTGCAAATCTGTATGAAGATGACTGAAGACCTCATGTGGACACTCATGTAGATGTTGTGCAGCCCTTACCAAAAAGCAATGGAAAACTTGCTTGCGTGCAATATAAAACAGTGGTTCATTTGTTAACAACCTCCTAAAATGAACCGCTAGTCCTTTGGGATACAGCTCCATAAGCCCATTGAGAGGGTTTTCTGCAGGCAAGTAATTTTATCTTGATCTAAAAAGTTAAAATAGTCAGCATTTTCCCTAAGGATCTCAAAATACTCTGACATGCCTTGTTGAAGGGCCAACAGGTTTTTTTAGGTTTGTCACACAATCACTGTTAACAAAAAGCTTTGTGTGAATCCTCTGAACTGGCCTCTGATGTGAGGTCAGAGAACCCACACCTTCATTTACCAACGTCTCACTGTGAGTGAGAGTTGGAGGGAGATGAAACTGGGGATTAAGATATGCCTCCGTGGAATCTTTTGATCAAGCAGTTGCAGAAAAATCCTCAGAGTAAGGGTTAGATGTTGTGATAAATAACTAGAAAGTGAATGGGACAGGCATCTCAATAGGATAGTAGTAGAAGATGCCAATTACCTTCTCTCGGTCCTGGCATCTCTCATCCACTAGCCTGAAATTTCATGGAGTTCAGTACTTCAACACTCACCCGAAACTTGGCATGTGTCTAATTTAACAGGCATCACATTTGCCTGGGCAAGGTGTTCAACAAAAGCAACGTTTTCCTGATGTCATAACCATAGCTGCTTGAAAGTAGCAGTTTTAGCAGCCTGAGTTCTTTATAGATCATATTCTAATTTTTTTTTCCTGCCAGGCTACTCCTTTACCAGCCCCCTTGAAGTTCATGCGTTCAGTTTGCAAGTCCAGAGTTTCCTGCCAAGTGGCAGCCAATTCTTTTTCTAAATGAAATACTTTTTTTGGTAAATGCAGCAAAACTAGCAAACAGAAGATCCATGAGACATCCCTCAAGGTCTAAGGCTTTTTATTCTT
Organism: Alligator sinensis; assembly: GCF_000455745.1. Lineage (NCBI taxonomy): Eukaryota > Metazoa > Chordata > Crocodylia > Alligatoridae > Alligator > Alligator sinensis. The sequence continues at coordinate 887,544 of NW_005841958.1, read as the reverse complement.
CTCTGCAAAAGAGATAAACATTCAGCACAAAGGGTACTCCAAATGTCTTTGCAGTACTCCAGTCCCAGAATGGGCAGAATCCTACCTCCTCTCTGGCCACATAACAAGTGTCTCACGAAGAGTCATAGTATCCCCAGTAATGAGCCTGTTCCCAGTACCTTGGTCCATGGCCAGGATTTACTGGCTGGCTAACTGGAATGGGGGCCCTCCACAATTCCTGCCTTAGGCGTACAGGTGCTGAGGTCAGGTGCTGAGTATATCTTATTTTCTAGAGCAAATGGTTACATTTCTACCCCAAACAAAATTGCTCTGTTTCAAAATGATAAAGGAAATGCTGCAGAGATTGGACTGAGCAGCAGCCGCTTATCTCAAAACCTACGCAAGAGTTTTTTCAAAGCAAATAAGTCAGAGTGTCAGTCTTCCAGCCGATACCCCACAGCTGATAGAGTAAGACCTCAGCTGTTTTGGATTGAAATAAGGTGTGCAGATCTCAATGCAAGTTTTCTTGTTTCTACACAGATGGAAGAAAAGAAATAGGTAAGTACAGATTTCCTGTTTTTCTTCTTGTTGTACACAGAAAGAAAAATTAAGGGGAAAAAAAAACTGTAGAAGGATAGAAAAAGAATGTTAAATAAAAAAAATGTTGAGAACAAGTCACCTGAAAGGCTCGCCAATTATTTTGAGCTTCCAGATATGGTCTGGGGACCAAGGTAGGTTCAAGGTAGAAAAAATGATAATTTACAAAACTTTCAGGAAAAGTTATTACAGAACTGAATTTGCTACATGGCATTTATCCAGTACACAGCAGAAAGCGGCATTGGCTCGAGTGCTGCATATGTTCAGTAGAAAGGATGCAACATTTAGAGCTCAGAGGTGATGATCTTCTTAAGAGGTCTACAGAATTATAGTAAGATCCATTTTAGCACAACCCTGTTAAAGCAGTATTTCAATACTAAATCAAGCCAATTGAATTAAAGGGAGGAAAGAATCTTTCTTAAATGCACATTTTTATTCTGCCTTTTTAGGCCATGGGATTTACAATGAAGAAATGTTTTTTGGCTTTCCAGAAAGCTGCTACATTTCATGCTAATAAAATAATAGACATTTCAAAGTACATTTTTTTCTGAACACCTACACAAAATCCATATGAGAAGGAAGGAAGCAATTGTTTTATTTTTCGAGGAAAAAAATCTTTAACACACTCTTACAATTGTAACTAGGTATTATATTAGAACGCTATACTATAACATTTTACATATAGAAACTAGGGATGTGAAAGGTTAAACGGTTAAACTATTATTATATTTATACCATTAATGCATTACAGTTAACGTTTAAAACAGATTATGTTGTTGTGTGAATTATCATGTGATTTACCTGTACTACTTTTCCAGACTACCTTTCCCCAAGGCAGCCCAGCCCAGCCCACCTGCATGGGTCTGCCCCTTCCATCAGCAGTTCACGCTGCATAAATCAAAGTCCTGGGGCTGAGGGGGGCAGGATGCAGCGGAGCTGAGCAGAGTCAGCCTTCTCCCTGGAGAAAGAGAGGCAGGGAAGGGGAGGCAGAGCAGGAGCACCACTTACCACCTGCTCATGTCTCACCATGTGGCAAGCAGAGTGGGTGCTGGCTACTTCTGGGCAGGGGCTAGTGCAGTGGCCAAGCATTACCCACCTTCCTCTGCCCCAGCCAGCGCGGTGTTGTCCCTGGTAGACACACACACACTGAATACCCCCTGCTGCTGCCTGCTGCCCCGGGGGGGGGATCTCACCGGTGTTCGCCCTGCTGCGGCTGACGCTTC
>NW_005841958.1:872079-880035 GCF_000455745.1 Alligator sinensis | reverse complement strand
GATAGCCATCTAGCGGGGGCCATCTAGACCCAGCCCTCTTTCCTGCCTATGCAGGGGGTCGGACTCAATGATCTATTGAGGTCCCTTCCGACCCTGGCATCTATGAATCTATAAATCTAAAGTACTGTCATGGATGGGTATAAACTGTTCAAGAAGGACAGGCAGGAGGAGTTGCACTTTATGTAAAAGAGCTGTATGATTGCTCAGAGCTCCAGCGTGCAACTGGAGACAGGGCTCTTGAAAGTCTCTGGGTTAGGATCAGAGAGAGCAATAAAGGTGATGTGGTACGTGTCTGCTATAGATCACCAGACCAGGAGGATGAGGGGGATGAGGCTTTCTTTAAGCAGCTAGCAAAAGTTTCCTGATCACAGATTCTCACGGGGGACTTCAATCACCCTGACATCTGCTGGCCGGGCAGTACAGCAGTGCACAGGCAATCTGGGAAGTTTTTGGTGGGTGGTGGGGACAACTGCCTTGTACAAGTATTGGAGAGGCCAATTAGGGGCCATGCTTTTTTTGATCTGCTGCTCACAAACAGAAGAAATGGTGGGGACTGTAGTAGTGGATGGCAACTTGGGCACCAGCAACCATGAGAAGACTGAGTTTACAATCCTAAGGAAAGGAAGGATGGAGAGCATCCAAAGTAAGGACCCTGGACTTCAGAAAAAAAGACCCACTCAGGGACCTTGATTCACTCAGGGAGCTGATGGGCAGGATTACCCAGGAGGCCAGTCTGAAGGGGAAAGGAGAGCTGGTTGTATTTTAAAGGAACCTTACTGAAGGTGCAGGAACAAACCATGCTGATGTGCAGGAAGTCTAGCAAGTATGCCAAAAGACCAGGTTGGCTTAGCAGGGAACTCTTCAATGAGCTAAAACACACAAAAAAGAAGCTTACAAGAAGTGGAAACTTGGAGAAACAACTAGGGAGGAGTATAGGAATATTGCTTGGGCATGCAGGGATGGAATCAGGAAGGCCAAGCGCAAGTATGTCAGCAACAAGAGGAAAGTCAGGGAAAGTATGGCTCATCTGAGTTTTGTTAGAGCTTCAGAGCATCCCTTTGTCCAGTTTTGCTCAAATCCGTTTTTAAGGAGTCACTATGGAAGCTCATCAATGAGGATATGATATAACTAGGGGTGAAATCTTCATGAAACCCTGTTAAGTCTAATAAGGATTTAAGGCTGAACAGATCCATTGAATGGGGTAAATTCTGAATAGTAGTTCCCTTCTCCTGCTCAGTAGACCATCCCTCTTTGGAGATCAACAGCCTCAGAAAACTAACTCTTTGGGACAGAAGTTAGGTTTTTCTCGGCTTAATTTTTAATTCAGCTTAATGTAGCAGCTGCAAGAACTCATCCACTTATGTTAGGTGTCTCTCTTTGTTCTGAGTGGTCATCTCTATCCCTTGAACACCTGCTGCTGTGAATAACTGTGAAGCAGAATCAGGGAAGAAAGGAAAAAGTGAAGAATAAGCGACTCAGGAAGAGGGAAAATTGGAGAAATTTGGTAGCCCAGCCTCTCTGAGAAAGTGATCTACTTTGTTGCGCAGGACCTGTAAAGGCGTAGCAACATTAGGTGATGATGAAGCTGGAATATAGGGAGTGAGTGTAGGTGCAAGGGTAAGGTTGCATAATCTGTCCTGGTGGTGGTCCATCCAGACACTGCAGTGGATGCTGTATCTGCCCCCCTATGGCAAAAATCCTTGGTTAGGAGCCTGGTTGGGAGCATCATGCTGACCGTGAGCTTCCATGAGTATGCGCAGCCTGCTCTGCAGCCCATACGCCCTCTTGCTCTTGAGTAGAACTGGGCATTGCAATAGATTTGGGCTTAGTTTTATCTGCTCCTTCTGCTTTAAGAGAAGGTTGGTACCCCTGTGGAAGAAAAACACGTTTCAGGTGACCTGTTATGTCACCTACATGACTCCGGGGGTGGTTGTGATTAACGTTTGCAGTGATAAAAGGTTGAGCGTTAGCAACCAAAGTCTTCAGAAAAGCAGGAGCATTAACAGGTTTTCTTTGTTCTGCTGTTTGCAAATCTGTATGAAGATGACTGAAGACCTCATGTGGACACTCATGTAGATGTTGTGCAGCCCTTACCAAAAAGCAATGGAAAACTTGCTTGCGTGCAATATAAAACAGTGGTTCATTTGTTAACAACCTCCTAAAATGAACCGCTAGTCCTTTGGGATACAGCTCCATAAGCCCATTGAGAGGGTTTTCTGCAGGCAAGTAATTTTATCTTGATCTAAAAAGTTAAAATAGTCAGCATTTTCCCTAAGGATCTCAAAATACTCTGACATGCCTTGTTGAAGGGCCAACAGGTTTTTTTAGGTTTGTCACACAATCACTGTTAACAAAAAGCTTTGTGTGAATCCTCTGAACTGGCCTCTGATGTGAGGTCAGAGAACCCACACCTTCATTTACCAACGTCTCACTGTGAGTGAGAGTTGGAGGGAGATGAAACTGGGGATTAAGATATGCCTCCGTGGAATCTTTTGATCAAGCAGTTGCAGAAAAATCCTCAGAGTAAGGGTTAGATGTTGTGATAAATAACTAGAAAGTGAATGGGACAGGCATCTCAATAGGATAGTAGTAGAAGATGCCAATTACCTTCTCTCGGTCCTGGCATCTCTCATCCACTAGCCTGAAATTTCATGGAGTTCAGTACTTCAACACTCACCCGAAACTTGGCATGTGTCTAATTTAACAGGCATCACATTTGCCTGGGCAAGGTGTTCAACAAAAGCAACGTTTTCCTGATGTCATAACCATAGCTGCTTGAAAGTAGCAGTTTTAGCAGCCTGAGTTCTTTATAGATCATATTCTAATTTTTTTTTCCTGCCAGGCTACTCCTTTACCAGCCCCCTTGAAGTTCATGCGTTCAGTTTGCAAGTCCAGAGTTTCCTGCCAAGTGGCAGCCAATTCTTTTTCTAAATGAAATACTTTTTTTGGTAAATGCAGCAAAACTAGCAAACAGAAGATCCATGAGACATCCCTCAAGGTCTAAGGCTTTTTATTCTTCTCTGCAAAAGAGATAAACATTCAGCACAAAGGGTACTCCAAATGTCTTTGCAGTACTCCAGTCCCAGAATGGGCAGAATCCTACCTCCTCTCTGGCCACATAACAAGTGTCTCACGAAGAGTCATAGTATCCCCAGTAATGAGCCTGTTCCCAGTACCTTGGTCCATGGCCAGGATTTACTGGCTGGCTAACTGGAATGGGGGCCCTCCACAATTCCTGCCTTAGGCGTACAGGTGCTGAGGTCAGGTGCTGAGTATATCTTATTTTCTAGAGCAAATGGTTACATTTCTACCCCAAACAAAATTGCTCTGTTTCAAAATGATAAAGGAAATGCTGCAGAGATTGGACTGAGCAGCAGCCGCTTATCTCAAAACCTACGCAAGAGTTTTTTCAAAGCAAATAAGTCAGAGTGTCAGTCTTCCAGCCGATACCCCACAGCTGATAGAGTAAGACCTCAGCTGTTTTGGATTGAAATAAGGTGTGCAGATCTCAATGCAAGTTTTCTTGTTTCTACACAGATGGAAGAAAAGAAATAGGTAAGTACAGATTTCCTGTTTTTCTTCTTGTTGTACACAGAAAGAAAAATTAAGGGGAAAAAAAAACTGTAGAAGGATAGAAAAAGAATGTTAAATAAAAAAAATGTTGAGAACAAGTCACCTGAAAGGCTCGCCAATTATTTTGAGCTTCCAGATATGGTCTGGGGACCAAGGTAGGTTCAAGGTAGAAAAAATGATAATTTACAAAACTTTCAGGAAAAGTTATTACAGAACTGAATTTGCTACATGGCATTTATCCAGTACACAGCAGAAAGCGGCATTGGCTCGAGTGCTGCATATGTTCAGTAGAAAGGATGCAACATTTAGAGCTCAGAGGTGATGATCTTCTTAAGAGGTCTACAGAATTATAGTAAGATCCATTTTAGCACAACCCTGTTAAAGCAGTATTTCAATACTAAATCAAGCCAATTGAATTAAAGGGAGGAAAGAATCTTTCTTAAATGCACATTTTTATTCTGCCTTTTTAGGCCATGGGATTTACAATGAAGAAATGTTTTTTGGCTTTCCAGAAAGCTGCTACATTTCATGCTAATAAAATAATAGACATTTCAAAGTACATTTTTTTCTGAACACCTACACAAAATCCATATGAGAAGGAAGGAAGCAATTGTTTTATTTTTCGAGGAAAAAAATCTTTAACACACTCTTACAATTGTAACTAGGTATTATATTAGAACGCTATACTATAACATTTTACATATAGAAACTAGGGATGTGAAAGGTTAAACGGTTAAACTATTATTATATTTATACCATTAATGCATTACAGTTAACGTTTAAAACAGATTATGTTGTTGTGTGAATTATCATGTGATTTACCTGTACTACTTTTCCAGACTACCTTTCCCCAAGGCAGCCCAGCCCAGCCCACCTGCATGGGTCTGCCCCTTCCATCAGCAGTTCACGCTGCATAAATCAAAGTCCTGGGGCTGAGGGGGGCAGGATGCAGCGGAGCTGAGCAGAGTCAGCCTTCTCCCTGGAGAAAGAGAGGCAGGGAAGGGGAGGCAGAGCAGGAGCACCACTTACCACCTGCTCATGTCTCACCATGTGGCAAGCAGAGTGGGTGCTGGCTACTTCTGGGCAGGGGCTAGTGCAGTGGCCAAGCATTAACCACCTTCCTCTGCCCCAGCCAGCGCGGTGTTGTCCCTGGTAGACACACACACACTGAATACCCCCTGCTGCTGCCTGCTGCCCCGGGGGGGGGATCTCACCGGTGTTCGCCCTGCTGCGGCTGCCTCTTGCTGCCAGTGCCTCTAGCAAACTCAGAGTGCCCCACTCCTCACTAATTGCAGTGCCGGGGTAAAGGAACAGCCAGTGGTAGGGGCCAGGGATGGGCTGAAGCAGGTGTGTGTGTCTGTGTCTGTGTGTGTTGGGGTATTTCCCTGGCCTCCTGCAGTGGCCGAGGAAGGGGGGAGGTTGTGGGAAACCTGGTGGGAGTCACTCCATGCAGGACTGCAGTTCCACGAGTCAGGCTGGGACCAGCCACTGAACCACTGTGTCCTCCTCATCCAGTGCCTACTCTGCTTGCCACAGGATGAGATGCACACAGGGGGAAAAAGGCACTCCCCTGCCAGCCCATCACCCTGACCTGCCTCCCCTTCCCCACCTCTCCTCTGGGGAGAAGGCTGGCTCAGCTCCATCACCTTCTCCCCCCACCCTATGTACTAGGTGTGTGTTATCAATTAAAATGGTTAACCAATATAATTATAAGAGTTTAAATGGCTACTTTAAAAAAAACAAATTTTCCATTGTTAATAGAAACAAGTTGTAAAGCCTAGAAATCAAATGTAAGGTTAAAGTTTAAAAGCATTTAAAAATAAGAATTTCACAAATAAGGAGATGTTCTTTATACTTTATTTTAAAATGATGAAAACATGTGCAGCTGCAGCAGTTGATTATGAACCAATTAAAAAGGACCACACATTATAACAATTAGAAATGCCATGTGCATAAGCAAAAGTCAACTAACAATCAACAAAACAGATGAGAGGCTTACCTACCATACTATGGGCTCTGTACTTGTTATTGCTACTTAATGTGTTACTTATACTGATAGTAAGATACCTGGAAGTTAAGTTACCAAAAGTAGGAAGAAAGTAAAAAAGAGAAGGGATAAGCAAGAGAATGAAACAATGAATGAGCAGAAGAGAGTAAAGTAGATACATAAAGAAGTGTAAAGAAGTATAATATGGGGTATAGTATGTTGCAGAAGCTCCCAGAAGAAAATGAATTGACCGGTTTATTGTTCCTTAAGATGTTCTTCTCCATGGTTAGCATTAAGGGGAAGTTTGTCTTCCATTCACTAAGGCTTAGTACAGACATTCGAAAAGCCTGAGGCACAATCCATCTAAGTTATGTGGTTTTCTGTATAGGTTAGATTGGTAGCAAACAGAACATACTCGGCCCTTTGGCAAGGGTGGTGGGGCATGCAGGCTGCTTGCACTGGCTGAGACCAGCTGGTTGGGGGTGCTGCTGTACACCTCCCAGCATGCCCTGCAGTCTCCCCAGGCTGAGTGCAGCCAAGTGCCTGGACTGCCCCTGATTGGCTGCTGGGCATATGCAAGCATGCCCTTCTCTTTCTGGTGTCATCTGTCAGCCACAGGCATCTGTCAGCTGCAGGCGCCGGGGGGGAAGGGAGATGTCTGTGTCCCTGCACAAGCCCCATCTAAATCTACCCAAGGTCTTCCAGAGACCTCTCTTTGCACAATCTGAGGTGCAAGAAAGGACACGGAGGCAGAGTTGAAATGTTCTTTGCTAGGAAATAGAACATAGGGGGCCTGACTACACAAGATGCTTTACTGCGCAGTAGATGAATCTGCTCCACTGTGCGGTAGACTATGTAACCATACTCTGAGCCACTGTGACATAAAATAGGCTAACGTGAACACAGGTAGTAGATTTACTATGCATAGGGTACGTCTACACCGGACGTTGTTACTGAGTAGTCATTTAGCACAAGTGCTTAAGCACAAGTGCTAAATGACTGTACAGTAACTGATAGTACTGCGCAGTCTGGACACTGCACAGGTCAGCATCATGGTTTGTGCCCACCAGTGTTATGTTGCCATAGCAACAAGCTATGTAACATAGCTTGTCGCTACAGTGACATAACGTTTTGTGTAGACACTCAGTAGCTAATGTGCAGTACTGTATTTATAGACACCGACTGGGAGCAAATTTGCTCCCAGTCAGCCAGACTGGCAGCGGGCCAGCCTCCTGTAAGGGGCAGAGCAATGTGGAAATCCCTACAACTAATGGCATTGCACTATGCCATAGGGGAATGCCAGAAGGATATTTACCTGTGCCTTATCAGTTTATGGCAGTGACCCTCAACTGGGGTCATGCAGCACCCTGGCATGCCATGAGATATTTTTAAAGGTGCCACACAATATTAGCATGGTTAGGTATGCAAAAGTCTATATATGCCTCAGAAGGAGAACCCAGAGATTTCAAACTGGAAGCCATGTCAAAAACATCCTGGCCTGTTCAGAGGTGTAACATCTAGAGACTGTGCCCAGGGCAGGTCTCTCTCACCCTTCCCCACTCCTGGCTTTAGCCTGGGGCAGCGGGCAGAGGCATGGCTGCAGTGTGTCATGGCATACAACGTGTGCTGGGAATTGTAGTTCTCTAGAGTGGCAGTGGAGTTTGTGGCTGTTGTGGGGAAAACTTTCACCCCATTTTTTTGCTGCCAATGCCCATGTTGGGAGGGCAAAAAAAAAAAAAAAAAAGAGGCTGATTTCAGCAGCGACAATAGGGGTCAGTTCTCCCCCAGCAATAGCAAACTTCATTGCTATTGTACAGGACTGATGCTCTTGTGCTCCATTATGCCCATTGCCTGTGCCAGCTGCTTCCTGGAGCCCTGCCATCCAGGTGGAGCAAGGGACAGGAAGGTGAGGCATCCCTTTGCTGTCCTTCTGGCATCTCTCCCCTTAGACAGTGCCTGGGGAAAACCTCCCCCTCCATGCACACACACATCCCCCATCATGGTGAACTATTGGACCCAGAGTTGTGATGTGCTCTGAAAGGACCCAGCAGCCCGGGGCTTGTGCAAGCTGTGTTTATTTACCTTTTAGCTATGAAGTGTAATGAAACTCCATGCTGCAAGTTAACGTTAGGCAGGGTATCTTACACACAGAAGGCAGGGCAGATTTACATTTTACAGATAAACCAAAGCAGGTATGTACATATAGCACAAGCTTTCATGACTCCACGCTCACTTCATCAGATGCTTTGTCACTCAATAAGGTGCAAACCTACCTTGCTTTCTATTTGACTTCATACTAACACAGCTAACTACATCTGTTACACACATACATATTTAATACATAGTTTAACCAAGGAGCCACTTGCCTTTCAGGATACTCCTGACACAAGTGCTTT
>NW_005841958.1:857056-872069 GCF_000455745.1 Alligator sinensis | reverse complement strand
GCTGAACTGCAGTGATAGAACAAGGGCTTTAGTCATGAGCAGGGATCCTGGTTTTTCCTGATAGAAGATTGCAAATTCTCCAATAAAAAGTTGCAAATTCTCTAATAAAAACAAAAAATCCGTGATTAAAATTAAAGCCCCCCACAACCCAACCCCCCAGCCCTGCTGGTGCCCCTGACTCCCCACCCACAGCCTCCTGGCCCTCCTCGTGCCTCTTATCCCCCCCAACCCCCATCACCTTGCTGATGCCCCTTGCCCCCCACCCACAGTCCCTGCTCCCCCAGCCACCAGGGCTATGGACCTGGGTCCTCAGCCCCCTGCCCCACTCCCCACTATTGCAGGCTCCAGGGTGGGTAGCTTCCTGCACCCTGCACACTCCCAGGGGGCAGGGGGCACCTGTGCTGCCCGGATCTGTGTGCAGAGCAGGTGCAGGCTGCAGACTTGGCCTCCCACACTGCTGCCCTCCCCCAGAGCCTCTGCAGCCCAGCGGGCATGACTGACCCAGCATGGCAGGGAAAAGTGGAGCTGCATGGAAAAGCTGCTTGCCTCTATGAGCTCCCTGCTGCCCTGGCGTCATGCCTCCTGTGCATGCCGCTGCTTTGAGGGGCGCAACCCTGAGCTGCTGCTCCCACTGTAGCCCCGCGTGCAGAAAGTGCATCACAAGGGTAGTGCAGAGCTCACAGCAGCAAGCAGCTTCTCTGCATGGCTTTGCTTTTCCCGGCCACACTGGGTCACACCTGCTGGGCTGCAGAAGCCCTGGGGGAGGGAAGCAGAGCAGGAGCCCACACCTGCAGACTGTGCCTGCCCCATGCCAGATCTGGGGGGCACAGGTTCCCCCCTGCCCCCAAAGTGCACATGGGAGCAGGGAGCTGGCCCTCCCCTTCCCTGGGACGAGCCACCTGCAGCTCCGTCCTGCTCCCTGCTGGGGCCCTGCAGTTGGGCATTGCAGCCTTGGGCCCCAAGCACTGCCTGACTGCGCAGCAGCCCCAGCTCTGCCCAGCTCCCTCCCTACAGGAGCCTCGATCCCCCTCTCTCCCCCACTTACCTGCGGGAGCTGCTCTCAGGCTGCCTGGGGTCATGTGCATGTCCATGCCAGCCTGCAGGGAGCTCATTGGAAAATGGCAAAATCCGCGGGTTTCTCTGGTAAAACGAGAAATCCGTGTCTGCCTCCGGTTACAGGTAAAATCATGGTTTACTCTGTTTTTCCATGGGAAATGGAAAACCTGGATCCCTGGTCATGAGTTTAATCAGAATAACCTATACACATCTATAGCAAAGCTCACTTCAGGATCTGATCCAGCAAAAACAAAGCTCAACCTGTGAAAACAAGTGAGAGTTAGACACTAAAGCCAAGAGAATACAAATACATTCCCCATCTTGTGCTGTCAGCTTGTGACCAGTGATCCACGATGATTAAAATATGCTGTTCTACTTTTAAAAATCTACAGCATGGTACTGGCTGTAGTGAAGTCAAATTGAAACCTTTCTATGGCCAGAGAAAAATAATTTATTTTCACATCTTGCCAATCCATCTGGATGAGATGTAGCATTAGCCAGGTGAGTATCTTGGGAATATCACATTACTGCAGAGTGGGGTAAAAGGAAGCATGGGTGAGCGCATGCCAGAGACAAGCTTCTACTACAATGAAGGGGGTCAGATACACACTGCAGCTGTCTGTGCATGTAGAAGTTGGAAAGCTTTCCACAGCCTTGTATCCATCTCCCATCTAGATTCTGGGGCTGGCTGGAGATCAGCACGTGCCCAGCTACAACAGTCCCAGAGGCTTTTCTGTCAGATTACATCAGGGCTGATACAGTTTGTTGTACAGAGCCAGTTCCCCCAAGATTTACAGTACCTATGTCTGGGGGTTCTTCTCTGCCAGGGAAATCCTCAGGCAGGAGGTAATGCCAGCTTTTGCCCAACTTTATGTTGATGGGCCATCTGTAAAAAGGGCAGGCAAGGAGCAAGAAACTGTCCTGAAGTCACCTTCAGCAGTATACATGGTGCTTTTCACACAACTAGTATTTAGCCCATTGCTCAGACTCAGGGCCAGATTAATGCATAGGCAAACTAGGCACATGCCTAAGGCCTGGAGCTGTGGGGTGGGAGGTGGTCCTTTCCTTCGCGGTAGCAGCGTGAATGGCTCCGTCTGTCTCCCTTCCCCTCCCCTCCACTGGCTTTGTTCCTGCTTCCTAGCAGTGGCTCTCAGCACTGCTCCCCACGGCCGGCAGGGGATGGGGAGGGGGTCTCAACCAGCCTAGGGCCCATGAGTTTGTTTGCCTAGGGACCACTAAAGGGTTAATCTGACCCTGCTCAGATTTAGCATCTAGGTAGCATTCTCTCTCTTGAAAGACCCATTAAAACATATCGGCTAGGGACAGAAGTTACACATAAAACGGTTTAAGTGATCAGAAACTGATTTAAACCTGTAACAGAATATAAGTTCAGTGCACATCAACAAGTTTCAAACTGGCTGAAACTGGTTTAAGATAAACCTGGCTGAATGTAGTATAGCAGACTTAACTGATTTGGGTCAAACCGATTTATGCAATTTCTGAGCCAGACCTCTTCCTGGTTTCAGTTAAACCAGAGTCTTCCAGCATCCCAGCATGCTCTGTAGCCCTGGCCTGGGCTATGCTCTCTGCTCCAGAGAGAAGAGCTGGCCCCGCCCCTCTGCTATCTAGCCTGGAGCAGGGGCAGGGGCAGGGACGTGTCCAGCCGCATTCTGGCAGGGCCCCGTTAAGGCAAAGTAGGCAGGGAAGGGGTCAATTCTTCCCTCCTTCCTGTTCTCCCCCTCCGCAGCTGGGGTCTGCCTGTCTGTGCACAAGTGTCAGAGCCAGAGGTGGTGGCTGGGACTGGTAGACCCCAGCTGTAGTCCCCAGGGGCAGAAGGGACAGAGGGAGGAATTAATCCCCTCCCTCCCTCCCTGCCCCCTTCATCTTAACAGGGCCATACCCAGACAGTGCCTGGCCGCACCCCTGCCCCCACCACTAGAGCAGTGAAGGGAAGGGGGGGGCAGCAGGCTCTGTCAGGGTGCTCCAGGGAATGCAAGCACAGAGGGGGTTTATTCCCCCTCCTCCCTTCCCTGTCCCACCGGCAGGGACCGCAGTCATCCCAGCATGGCCCTGTTAAGGCTAAGGGGGCAGGGAGGGAGATAATTTCCTCCTTCTCCCACTGGGGGACTACAGCTGGAGTGGAGCAGCCCCCCACTTTCCCCCTGCCACCACAGGGTGGGGAGAGGGCTCTGTGGGTGCTGCCAGGCCCTGGAGGGGGACTCTTCTCCCTCCTCCTTCTCACCCCTGCCACTGTGGGGCAGGGAGGGGGGCTCTGTGTGGTGCTGGAGGGGACCTCTTCCCCTGCCTCCTTCCCCTCCCCCTGCCACCACAGGGTGGGGAGGGGGGCTCTGTGCAGCACTGCCTGGCCCAGTCCGGCCTGGGTATGGGGAGCAGCTGTCACTGAGCTAAGGCCACTGAGGAGGGCCCCACCCCCACAGCTCAGGATGGCCCTGCTCAGCCCTTGCCGAGGCAGCCGCATGGCGAGGCCGGCCCAGGTGGGGCCAGCTCAGGCTGGGTAACAGGGGCAAGGCCCTCCCCAGCAGCTACAGCTCAGTGACGGGGAAGCTGAGCCCACTCAGTGAGAGCAGCTTGGTCTAGCACGCATGGGCAGTGGTTGCTGGGCCCAGCCCAGCCTGCACTGGGCCAGCCTGCTTTCACTGATAGGGTTCAGCTTCCCTGTTACTGAGCCACAGGTGCTGGGTAGAGCCCTGCCCCTGAGGTCTGGCCCCTCCATGCAGCTGAGTGCGGCCAGCCCAGCTGCGGAGGCAGGGCCCTTTCCAGCAACTGTGCCTCAGCGACAGCCTATTCCCATGCCCAGGCTGGGCTGGGCTGGACAGCACCACATAGAACCCCCCTCCCAACCCTGTGGCAGCAAGGGGGGGAGGGGGAAAGGAGGGGGACCCTCCTCCCCACCTTGTGGCAGTGGTGGGGTCAGAGGGGGAAGAGTCCCCCTCTGGGGCCGGGCAGCACTGCACAGAGCCCCTTCCCTACGCCACCATGGTGGGGGAAAGGGAGGAGGAGAGGGAAGTGGGGGGTGCACTGATAAAGATTTTTTGGACCAATACTGATGGCTGATTATTAATGAGCCATATTGGTCAATACAGATCTGATTGCCAAAATGCAGCCCAGCAGCTTGGAGAGCAGCATCTGGCTGGCAAGTCTGTTGGAAAGGGGCGTGGGGTCAGATTGAAGCTTCTGTGGTGAGGGAGGGAGTGGGGCTGGGACAGAGGCAGGCACTGCTCAGCCGGGGCAGGGTGGGTCATTGGATGGAGCCATGCAGCTTGTCCAGGGGGCACCGGGGGTGGGGGGGTTCCTGCCGCTATGTGCACCCCCAGGGAAGCCATGGTCCCACATCTGTGTGCAGTGAAAGGGCAGGCTGCTGCTGCAAGCTGAGGCTGGGGGGGGTGTTGAATTTTTAATGGGCCTGGGCTGTGCTTGGGGTGGGCAACAGCAGCACTGGGGTGGAGGGAGGCTATGAAGTGGGCTACAGACACCCTAGAATAGCCCCTGCCACATAGTACCCCTCCCAGTGGCACCACCACCTGCCTTGAGTGCAGCCCTGACCCAAGGCCCCCTGCCAGGAAGAGCCTAACACCGCTCCCAGCCCCAGGCCACAGCAGCAGCCCCATGCAAAGATCCAGGGTGCACACAACCCCCATTGTTCCCCCAGGGGTGCACAGAGTGGCAGGATGCGGCCCCCCACCATGCCTCCCAGAGGAGACACGCAACTCCATCCTGTTCCCCCTCCCTGCCCCACCCCAGCTGAGCAGTGCCTGCCCCTGCCCCAGCCCCATTCCCTCCCTCACTGCAAGAGCCTCAATATGCCCCCGCAACAAACTTACTAGCCAGATGCTGCTCTTCAAGCTGCTGGGCTGGCCACATGCATACTGTGGCTGTGTGTGTGCATGTGGCATTTAGCAGCAACATTCTTGGCCACATCAGCCAAAAAAAGCCGATTGCTGATTAATGCAAATTTTCCTTTTATTGGTGCCAATATGATATGGACTGATGAATTGCTGGACCTCTAGGGGGAAGAGCCCTGCTCTGGGGCCAGGCAGTGGAGCTGTGTACCCGGATTACTCCCAGCTGTCAGGTAGGTGCTACGGCAGGCAGGGCTCTCTTCCCCCACCACGGGGGTCTGGCCATGCCCCTATCTGGCCACATTTCCTCTTCTCCCACCCTCCAAACCCTGCAGACCAAGGTGGGGGTTTAAACCCCTTCTCAGTCATACTCAGGCCTGTCGGGCCTGGCCACACCGCCCCCTCAGCTCAGCTTCCCTGTGGAAGGGAAGGGAGGGCTGCTCTACTGCCCCCCCCCGCCCCAGCTTCTAACCTAAGCCACTTTTCCAGAATGAAAAGTGAATATCTATCCACTTGCAAATCGGTTCAATCTCTGCAGGTGAGACTAACCTGCAAAGATTTAATCAATTCAGGGTCAGGCTTTTTGAATGTCTGTCCCTTGCCATTTTAACAAGACTCCTGCTAAGAAGGTAAATGAATATTCTTAATCCTTTCTTTATAGCTATGGAAAGAAATACACAGAAGGCTTGTTTAGATTTCACGCTGCAAATCAATGTCAGTTGGGGCTAGAGCAGATAATTTATTCAGCTGTTCTGTGATCAGTTTGCATGCCAGTAGCAGAACTGGGAGTGGGTGAGAGGGGCACCTGTCCTGGGTGCCAAGTTAGGAGAGGCGCTGGAATTAACCCAGCCAAGTCCCCAGATACTGATGCTGCCGCTTTAAAAGCAAAAGCCAGGGTGGGCAGCGGGGGACTGTTTTGGAGTTCCCAGTCTGGGTAAGATTGCTGCACCCCCCCGCCAGCTCTCAGAACTGTACCCCTTCCCACCCTGGAAACCCACCTTGTCCCCCCACCTCTTCACAGGGTTTGCTCCAGGGGCAACCAACTCTGCATGTTATGCCACTGCTGCATGATATGATCTCTTTCCTTGTTTCCCCCTTTCAATTGCAGCAATCTCAAGTGACTTCACATCAGAAGTACAGAGGCTTTATAGGAACAGGCTCAGAAATGTTCCTTCATGCTGGATGTGTCACAGTGGAATTGTTGGCAAGCAGAGGCTTTCGAATAGTCACTGGGACCACCAGAGCCCTGTTTCAGTGAGTAAACTACTCTGGGTAATGCAAGAAGTTTCTGGAACTAAATGAATCATTAACATACTGCTTGAAATGTATGGATCACACAACCCTATATACACCGAGTAATACTGAGCTACCGTCTTTTTTACACCTATTGCTACCGATTCCTGGTAGTATCATGAATCACACTCTGAGGAAGTCTCATGATTACTGGGGAATTGTTTTGAATTCTCTTTTGGTATGCCTAGCTTATAAAACTGTACATCTTCATTTCTAATGATAGCCTTCCCTAGGGTAGGCCTGGCAGCTGGGACTAGGATTTTGGGACAGGAACATTGTCTCCTCTGATGGCATCTAGTTTTCATCTCATTTCTATAAGAAAACTACTGGTTGGCATAACCAAGACACTTTGTGGCTTATGGAAGATCTTGATTTATTACAAGGAGTTAATAACCTTGGACCAGATGCTGGCCCCTGAGTTCACTTATCTTCCATTGTTATGCTGCATCAAAGATTATTGGCAGCTGCCCTAAGAGATCAAATAGGGCATTGGGGGAATGCACAGGAGGCGTAAAGGGAGCAAAGCCTCTACACCAGGGCTGGGCAGTTATTTGGGTCAGAGGGCCACTTAGGGAGCTTTGGTGTGCACCCATCCTCCTCGCCACCCCTGCTCTCTCCCATGCCAGGTCAGCACCCACCCTTGCCACAACAGCTCACCAAAGCTCCCTAGGTGGCTCTGCTTTGCATGGGGCCAGCCAGCTGGGATGGGACTGCAGGTAGGTGGGGAGTGGCATCTGGAAGGAGGATGGACAGGCAGGGCTGGAGCTGGGATCTCCTTTGACGGGTGCTGGTTCCATGGGCAGGGGCTTGTGGGGAGCAGATAATGGCTCTGCCCCAGGCCCCAGCCCTCTGCTATCACCACTCCACAATCCCAGGGTTTCCATGAAGATCAGCTAGGACCTGTGTGAGTAGGGTGTGCTTGCCCAGGCAGATGGGATGGGGCTGAGGGTGGCAGGGAGCTGTGCCTGGGAGTGGGATGGGCAGGTGGGGCTGAGTCCAGGATTGCGGGGTGATGACAGCATGATGCTGGGGCCCATAGCTTCCCACATGCTGATGCCTGCAGAACTGTTGCCCATTGCAGGGACATGCGGTGAATGGATCATGGCCCTGTCCCGGGACCTGTCCTCATGCTGTCACCACCACACCATCCCGCCCTGTGATCCCAGCCCTGCCTGCCTGTCCTGCTCCCAGACACCGCTTCTCACCCGCTCATGGCCCTGTCCCAACTGCCTGGCTCAGTGTGCTTTGCCTGTGCGGGTCCTGCCCCTGGCAGTGGGTGTGGAGCAGATGGGTTGGGGTGTCCAGGCAGTAGGGCCACAGCTGATGGTGGCATCTAGAAGGAGCCATCATCACCAGGCTGCCAGGAAGCATGTCCAGCTGCGGCGCTGTACCAGCCCTGCTGTGTGCCCAGGGGTAGCAGGCCTGGCCACATGTGCCATGGCCCAGGCTGCCCCCATGCCTGGGCCAGGCAGGACTGAGGGACCTGCTGTGGGCTGGACAAAATCCCTTGGTGGACCAGATTCAACCTCCAGGCCATATTTTGCCCACCCCTGCTCTGTACCATCTGCTTTCTCCCAGGCATAAAGTAGACCTTTTCTATATGTTTGAACCCTTTTGGCTTTGTAACTGTTTCAGTAGGCCTCCAATGGTTTTTAGGTTGAAGTTAGGTCAAGTTAGCATAAATCAAGGGAGGGGAAATAATATGTAAGGAACTGACTCACATGTGAGAGGACAAGTAGGGGAAAAGCTAGGACACCTAGCTCTTGATTAGTGGTTAAGGACTTCTAGTTCCAGTTTGACCACAATGGCATAAGGGCATATCCTTTCTGACCATGTTGATATTGTTTTTGAGCAGTAATTTTGTAAGCCTTTGTTGGGGAAGGGGATAAAAAGGCTTCACTGACTACGAAGGTGTTCCTCTTGCACCTTTTCTTGAGGTTCCTGTCTGCAGATACTGCTTTGAAGATGCAGCGTCTCTTAGACCTAAGTCTAAGATTTCCCCGTTAGGAGTCAGTAGCGTACCTTTACTGGTACTTTCCATATTAGGGGGAGCACTGGAATCATCCCCCATCTCCATGGAGTCCACACCCAAGTTGCACTGCCATGCAGGGAACTCTGAAACTGTTCCTAGCTGCTGTTGCTTAAAGAACAACAGAGCCAGAGCAGGCAGAGGTCAGCCTGGATGGCTGCTGCCTCCTTACCCCCCTGATCTCAGAACCCGTGTTCCCTGCCCGGTGCCTCACCCCGCTCTCAGAATCTGTACCTGTGCCCCACGCCCAGCACCTGCACCCGTGCCCTCCACACCACCACTTTCAGAACCCATGCCCCTGCTTCCCCATCTCTCACAAGCCACGTGGTCCCCCCACTCTCAAAACTGTGTCATCCCTGCCAGCAGGGTTTGCCCCAGGAGCCAACTGGACTGCTTATGCCACTGTTGGGAATTGATATTTTAGGATTCGGTGATTCTAAGTTTTAAGACTCCTTTATTTCTATTAAAATCGGTAAGTATTAGCCCACAGAAGTCTATCTAGATATATTCTTGTCACGCATTATCTGTCCTGTGGTATCCTTTATTTGCTAGCAATAGTTTTTTTTGTGGAGATTATTAATTAAGTTCTGTTTCTGGTATACACACCTCTGACGGACTCTGTCTGGTGGCAACAGGAGCTACCTAAACAATTCTCAGATGCCTAGACTTCCTCCAGTGAGTATGGACCAGGAGGGTAGGAAGGGGGTGGAATTTGTATGCAACGTGCTCCTGTGATTGTCAGACAGTGCAGTAGCCCAGAGGGGGACCCTCTAGCTGGTATAATGTGTAGTAGGAGGATACTCTTAAGACACACTGGGCTTATCAAGGTGCCTATTACGGTATGCTTAATTAAGGTGCTTATTAAGGTGTGCCTATATGTGTTTATTAAGGTGACACAATAAACTCCGGCACTTATTGCACTGGAGTTTATTGCTCCCCCTGTGTTTACACATGTGCCTGGAACTGCAACACATTGAGCCAGGTCGGAGCAGCCCCAGCTGGCAGAGGGCCTTGCGTGTCAGCCTATCAGCTGCTCTGACCCAACTCATCGTGCTGCAGAGGGGCTGGCTGGAGGACAAGGGGGGCTAGTCAGCAGGAAGCCCCCTCATGCCCCAGCTAGCTGTGTCAGTGTCTTCACATGCACTGCTGTGGAGTAAAAAACTCTGCAGCAGAATAGTACTTGCATGTATAAGGATAGATCTGAGAGGTCTGAGAGCAGGATAATACTTGTATTTACAACTACTTGTAAGTACTACAGGGTAGTATACAAGTACTACCCTGCTGTGGAGTTAATTAGTTTTCTGCAGCTTAATAGGGCCACATGTGTAGACATGAGACATTTACTGCAGAGCTAACTAGTCTACTCCACAGTCAACATCTCTTGTAGATGTGCCCACTGATGGCCAATCAGGAACCCTGGTTAGGTCAATGTTCAAGAGAAGGAATAGCACTATCCTTCTGCTTTATTCCCTCACAACCTGGCAGATAGGCCAGATCTCCAGGTGCAGCCTGTCCTTTTAAATCCAATTACTTAGGTTTTCAGCTGTTAAACCTATGAAATCTCAGTCATAAGAAAAAACAAGTCAGGCCAATTTCTGAAGTTCTTACACTCCACCAAGAAACTGTGGCCTTGGAAACCAAATAGATCTGACACCATCCGCTCAGGCATACAGATTACCTGTTCTTTTTTGATCTACCCCAAATAAATCAGAATGCTTAAATAAAATGTCTTCACATATCAGAGTTATGCTATATCTTATTCTGCTTGAAGGTTGACATTCCTGAAAAGAACTGAGACCAGTAGGTTGGGATTACTTCACTACTGGAGTATGCCTGCACTTTTGTATTACTTTCCTAACAGACCTCTTACAGGTCACAGTTGGGTCAGGACATGGAACCACATGTTGTGAGCTGGATAGCAATACTTCCCAAAAGAGGTGGAAAATGAATTATCAATTGGTTTAAAATTAAAGCATTTAAAAACACCAGGAGGGCTCAAATATGCTGCTCAAAAGAACTGTTTTGCCTTTTAAAACCAATGTTTTTTTCTCTCTGAGGAAGAAACTTATGTACACAGCCAGGTGAAAACAAGAAGACTTAGTCCTGTCATTTTGCATAATTAACAAGTCATGTGACCATGATGAGGGATAGTCCTTTGAGCAATAACTAGGATAAGGAACATTTCTTTCAAGTCTTATGATTCAAGTGTATAGTTCCTGCAATACATAACAGGAGCTTATGAGAAACCACTAGATCTTTGACTCCATTGTTTCCAACATCTATTTCTTCATCATTTAAAGTGTTATTCACTCAGAAGTATAACTTAATCAGGAAACATCTAGAGCCTTTACACATCAAAAGGTCATTCCACCAAAAATAAACACAATGATGTTGCCAAAGTAAATGAAAGTTTAGTTTAAATGTCATCTAGCATTTGTCTGCTATTTGTCAACTCTTGCTTTATGACAACAAGAAAAAGCAACAACTATAAATCCAAAACTTCAATATAAAATAAAACCTTTTGGTATGTAATGTTGTTTCTATTTGATCAGAGTCTGAAATATGAAAAAAAAAAAAATGGGATGCAATCCCAGGAAACTTAACAGGACCAAAATGTGGTCTGACAAAATCAGTTAGCTAAATATATCAATAGACTGGTGCACTTTTACATTCCTGAAGCTAATAAAAAGAAACTCGAAGGTCACGAGACCAATCTCTACCATAACAAGATTTAGTCTCCTTCTCTTATATTACTCTGGTTTCAGGCATTAGAACATTCACAGTTCCATCATTCGTTTTGTGAAAATGAACTGAAATAATTTGAGAACATGGTATCCTAAAAAGCTTCCAAAACAACACCTGCTGAAATATTACCACAGATGTACTTCCAAAGAGCTAAAGGTGAACCAGATTCAAAATAAAATCTCTGTTTATTGTATAGCTACTAGCATAGGCCATTTCTAATATGCTATCTTGCTCAGACCTTTGACATATACTACTATAACCTCATGCCCATAACTCTGGTTCCAAATAATCCTTGTCAAATTGCCAGCATCTGGTATATTGCTCCTTCAATTGTGAGAAATCTGTATGGTTATAAAACACAGAGCTGTATATATCCAGAATCTTTCTGAATATCATCTGACACTTGATCTGGATGTTGGTACTTGTAACAGGTTGCCATCCTCAGTGGCATTCTAGTGGCCTGTGAGGGGCACCCTTGAAGCCCTTTAATACTTCACTCCTGTATTTTGTCCTGTAGCCTGCCTTTACTTGCCTGCCATGTCTTGATGTAAATATTGTTTAGTTGTTCCTACAAGTAGGAGACTGCCTATTGTACGCCCTGATGACTAGGGCTGTCCTTGCATGCTCCGACCATCCCTATACATGCCCCATGCCTCACAGATGTTGTTTGTACTTCTACATTGTGGTTGTCAGCCTCCACGTGCTTTTTGCCCCATCTTTCTCTAGCTAGGCCTACCAGCCTAAACCCACCAGGTATGGTTTGACCTTGAGGCTCTAGATCCTTAATACTCTTCAGGCCTGTGGGCTTCCTTTTGTGCTCACCATGGCACCAGGCCTTCTGGCCCCCTTTCACACTGTGCCCCTGGGCACCGAGTTGTTTGGTCCTCTGTCTCCTCAGGCTTGGCCCCTTTCTTATAGCTCAGGCTACTAGCATAGATCCACCCACTAGGATCCAGCTTCAAGATCCTATCTTCCTGCAGTTGGCTCTGGGCCCCTGGCCCTATACAGCTGCACCCACTAGGGCACTGGGCTCTTTGGCCCTTTTTGACTATGCCCCACAGCACTAATGAGGCCTCCTCCTCCCCTACAGCCTCAACCAAAAACCACCAAATTACCAATCAAACACAAACAGTAAGCCCCTGGGCTATAACCAAAATAAAGTTAAGGAAGGTAGTTTGCCAGCTCATGTTTTCCACAGCTCTGTGCTTCTGCTTCCCACTGTCTGCTGTGTGCCTTCTGGTGGGGCTGTCGCAGTTTCTCTGGGAGTTATTAGTAGCCCACCCTCTCTGCAGCCAAGCCCCCTTAGCCCGCTCAGCCCAGGGTTTTTATAGTTCTGGTCTGCCCCCGTCCTGTCCCCTGACTAGCCAGCAGGGCTCAGCTTTTAACCCCTACCCTGCCAGCAGGCTGTGCCCAGAAAGTTCTGGTCTTAAAGGGGCTAGCCTGCTTTCTGGTAACAGGGCTAGGGTTCCCTGTTACAGTACTCTCAACCCTCCTCATCAAATTTTTCCAGACCTTTAGTCATGTTGTTTAATTGATCTTTAAGGACTCCTCATTAAAGTTAAAGTGGCAATGTAATGAGGTATGGTTTTATTTGATTTTAATATATTATTCAGGATCATTCTCCCAAAAGCATCTTGTTGCAAACTCTCAGGATACGTTTAGAAAGAGTTTTGTACAGCACTTATCAAATGGATTTGTTTCTATCTTGGATTCTTTCATAACTGTTATTACAATTGTTCTGAATTATATGTCTGTAGCATCAACAATGCTCTACTCAGTTCAAATTACTTATTTATGCATTTCCTAATTAAGCCTACAGTTAAAACATCACTTGTGATGGCCAGTAATTACTGCAGTGACAGAAACTGTGATGTTATACATTGGACCAGGTCCTCTGCTAGCATACATCAGTTCTGCATCACAGAAATCAGGTTGAGGATCTTGCCAGATCAAACAGAAGGAGCCAGATCAGGTTAGAGCCAGATGGAACAGAAAGAGAGGCTGGGCTGCAAAACACTGGATGCTATATCTGACATGAGAGAGGGGGAATTCAGAAAACTACAGGTGTTGCTTGATGAATGGTACACAGGCAGTTACGTTATGAAAGCAGTAATATTTCAAGAACTAAGAACCCATAAATCAAGGAAAGCTACTATCAGAGTCATGAGTAATATCCACATGCATTTTAAACTAGGGATGCACTAAGAAAGATTTTTTTGGCCAATACCAATGACCGATTATTAACCAGCCATATTGGCTGATACCGATCCAATTGCTGATATGCAGCTCAGCAACCTGGTGACTAGCATCTGGCTGGTAAGTCTGTGGGGAGGAAAGGGGCATGGGGGCCAGATTGAGGCCTTCACAGTGAGGGAGGTGCTGGGGCTGGGGCTGGGACTGGGGCTGGGGCAGGGACAGAGGCAGGCACTGCCTAGTTGGGGTGAAGCAGGGCAGGGCCCAATAGGCCAAGGGGTCACAGAGCTGTGGCTCCACATCCTTGGCGAGATAGGTAGCCACTGAGGCCTAGGCGCTACCTGCCTGATGCTGGGATCTGGTGCCTCTGGACCCCACCATGGAAGCAATGTCCTTGGCCCATGTTGGCAGCGCCTGTGGTGGAGGAGACTGGCTGATGAGGTGGATGGCGTGGTGGCATGGGAAAGTGGATCCCCCTCTTCCACATGCCCCTGCCTCTGCCCTTCTGCCTCCCTGACTCTGTTCACCAGCATCTCTGTCCAGTGCGCCAGGGTTTTGCTGCTGCAGATGCTCCCCTTCACCCTCAGGTTGCATATGCCTGCCAGCACGTGGACCATACTGGACCGCAATGGATCCAGCCATTTCTTGATGCTCTCCTTCAGCCACTTCACCAGTGCCTGCACATCTGGTGACAGTGGCGTGCCCCAGCCAGGAACATCGAGCCCCTGGAACTTCTCCATTTGGTTCTGAAGCTCCCTCACTACGGGGATCACCTGGCTATGGAAGGCATTGCCAGCGCTGAGGCTCTCAGTGGCCTCAAGGAATGGCTTGAGGACCACCAACATCTGGGAGATGGTATCCCACTCAGCTTTGTTAAGGGGACCGCTGATCCTAATCTTCCTGACAAAGGCCATCTCATGGATGGCCTTCTGTTGCTTGACCAGCCTTTTGAGCATCAGGTATGTGGAGTTCCACCAACCCTGCACGCTGGACAGCCCAGCCCCATGGGCCAGATGGGTGACATGGGGCTGGTCTTCGGGTCTGAACCAACATGGGGTTAGCCTGTGGGTCATTCCACATGCCAGTTCCAGCCACATGATGGCTCAACCTCATGCACCATATCTGACCAGGTGCCAGCCCCATCTAGCAGGCAAGTCCATATCATCCAGCCTATGGGGTTCCCCACAGGTGTAGAAATTTGGCAGCAGAGGAGCAGCAATTAACTTTGCCATTGCTAACCCACACCCCAAACACACATTTCTGGACCCAAGGAGTGACTGATGAATCAGATGACATGGCCTCATGGACTGGATCCGGGCCACAGATGGAGGCTGAGCGCCAGAGGCTTAGACTATTCCAAAGGATTGGGTCTAGACCACTACCTGCTAAGTTAAAGTCATTCTTGTATCCATCCTTCCCAAGATGCACTCTGTAGAAAAAGGATCCATCCCTTTGTTCCTCTGGGACTTCGGACCAACCCTAAGCTCTTGTCTGTTCCACATGGATATTCAAGAGGCTAAAAAGTAGTCTTTCATGCCACTCATGTATTGTTCATTTGCCACCCTTAACCTTGGGAGTTGCTGAACTTCTGTTGAGCACGCATAAAGTTGTAAAATATTTTGAGATTCTTTAGAACGCTGCATGAATGTAAGCTATAGGACCCAATTCCACTGTTTCACTACTGCAGATCAGGAGTAACTCTTAACATTAATAGCATTAGACCAGCGTAAGAACTGTGTAAAACCAGGACTGACTATTATTCTCACACTGTTCCATTACTTGTTACTTAGGGACTTGAGCCTCAGTAAAGACATGATTTTATTTTTCACTATCTGGT